>NC_091151.1:52533292-52600792 GCF_040958095.1 Procambarus clarkii | reverse complement strand
TCTCTGTTCTCCAAATCTAGCTTCGCATGGTTGAAGTCTGTCATGATCAGTAGTCTGGATCCGTTCCTGCTAGCCACAGAAGATGCTCTTTCTATTATGTTAATGGTGGCCATGTTGTTTCTATAATATTCCTCTCTGGGTCTTCTGTCGTTTGGTGAGGGGTTATATATTACTACTACTATAATTTTTTGTCCTCCAATTGCTACGGTATCTGTTACATAGTCACTGAAATCCTCACAGCCCTGCTGAAATCACAGTTATGAGGGTGTCCAGCTGCTGGACACCTTTTTTGACCAGTAGAGTGGCAGTGTTGATGGCTTCAGGGTGGTTACTGCAAGATTCAGGGACTCTTAAAGCTCTACTATGATCGTTGGTTGCATCACATTCCAGGAGATAGTGTGATAGTGGCTTTTCTGTGATTGTTTGGCAGAAGATGCATTCTCTCTGTCGGGGTTCACCAATCTCTCAGTTGCATCTGTAACTTAGACGTAGTCTATATAACCGAACTGCTATTTCCCTGTGGATTCCTTTTGGGATATTTAACCTTTCTAACTTGATGGCCTGAAGATACCATATTGCAGAGGACGAACCTTCAGCTACTCTCTGGTGTTGATGGGCTTTGTTGAGGAGTGTGAGTTTTTTTGCTGGTGATGATTTTTATGTACTCTAGGCTGGGTTAGATTGTTTTATGTATAACTGGATGGCGAGCTGCCAATTTAGCAATTTCAACGGCTTTCTCATTTAATGGGATTCCAACATGGGATGGGATCCAGTTTAAGGTTACGTTGAGTCCTTTGCCTTTAGCGTCTGCTCCAAGATACAAAATGGTGGTAATTATTTCCACGTTGTCTTTCCACTGCTTTTTTCCTAATATTTGAAGTGCAGCTTTTGAGTCTTGTGTATGGTTGCATTTTGAGTGTTTTGTGCAATCACATATGCGAATGCCTGTTGTATGACAAACCGCTCAGTTTAGGCTGATGATACTAGTCCTCCCAGTCTCCAATATGTCTGTTCGCTGTCTGTGCAAAGAGCAGCGCCAGCACTCATATTCTGTATCAACTGACCCTCCTGTGAATATGTGGGTGGCTCCTGCTACTGCAATGCTGCTCATTTGCTTTTCTGTGATGAGCCTTAGGGTTGACGGATCAAAGGCAGCCTTTTTCATCGGAAGACCTTCTATTACAATTTTGAAGGTGGGCTCCTCCCACGGTGGGGAACCTGTGTAGTTTGGGTGTTACAGAGGACATAACAGTTTGGGATTATATACCCAACTACATCAGACTTGACAAAGATTCATTGCCTAACATATCGATTAATAGAAGTGACATGAAGGTGAGATGATTAAGAGCATATTAGCTGGGGATTCCTCATTCTTGGAATGCACTACCCACACTTATTTGCATAATTTATTACCTATCACAAATCTTACCAATTATAAAATTAACTCATTTATATAATCCCGGACTCAAATGAATATTATCTAATTTATAAATGAGGATTCAGTAAAATTTCTTTCAGTAACAGATTTACACTCCGCAATTTTGCATGAATTAGTTCAGTCAATTGAATGATTACAATCTCTTATGTGAGAAAATATTGCATTGTACTTTCGACCTGTTCTTATGCTATATTAGTGTTCTTTTATTCTCACGTAAAGATGTTCTTGTGTCTGACCAACATAGAACTTATTACAATCCTTACATGGAATTGTATACCCACATCCACTGCAGCTACCCGGGGAATTTTAAATGAGTGTTTTATGTTATCAAGATTCCTAAGTGCTACATAGATATTCAATTATTTTAGTAAATTAGTAAATTATAAATTACACTAAAATTATCAAGAAATGGCAGAATTATTGTATTCTTCCTTTTGAGCTCTTCTTTTTCAAACTGAAGAAACTGTTACGTGCAATTTGGGCGTTTTATCAATAAATGACTTAGGGTATTTTCAATTTAAACCAACATTGTATATGGCACTTATTTCATCATCAATAAACTCAGGAGAACATATCCTTAAAGTGCTCTGAAAAATACAGCATGTTTTGCTCTTTGATGACGAGATGAGTTAATGAGTATACAACACCCAACATTTGTTGGTTTTCTGTATACAGAAAACTTAAAATTATTTTTACATTTATAAATTAGCACATCTAGGAATGGTAAGGAGTTGTCTTATTCCATTTCAATTGTAAACATAATGGTTGGGGCTGGATTATTTAATTCTAATAAAAATATTTCCAGGTTTCTATTCTTAGGCCATAATCAAAACCTATTAACAAAACGGAACAATGTATATTTAGGAGGCAAAATTTTTACTTAATAGTCTTCTTAATAGAATTTCAAGAATAGATTGCTTAAAAAATGGAAAAAGAGGGATACCTTGAGGTGCTTCCGGGGCTTAGCATCCCCGCGGCCCGGTCGTCAACCAGGCCTCCTGGTTGCTGGACTGATCAACCAGGCTGTTAGACGCGGCTGCTCGCAGCCTGACGTACGAATCACAGCCTGATTGATCAGGTATCATTTGGAGGTGTTTATCCAGTTCTCTCTTGAACGCTGTGAGGGGTTGGCCAGTTATGCCTCTTATGTGTAGTGGAAGCGTGTTGAACAGTCTCGGGCCTCTGATGCTGATACCCAACAACTGTTGTTGTTACCCAACAACTGAGAGTTCTCTCAGAATACCCTCAAAGTAACCCTCATTCAGGGTTACTCATAGCCATTCCAAATTTTTGGTAATAGAATTCATTATTAAAAACTAAATTTGGGTTAATAACACACAATTTTATAAATTGTATTAACGTAGGAACTGGATGGAGCAAATCATATTTTAACAGTTCAGATAAAAATCTTAATAACTCATCAACTTGAACTTTAGTGAATAAAGAAGTTACCTCTAAGCTAACCATTTTATAAACACAGAGGTTTTCCTTATTTCATCATTTTGTTTTCAACTAAATCAACATTATTCTTTATATTTGAATTATAAATATTTCCAACATTAAGACTGTCACGCGGCTCACAGAAGGAGGACATTGGTGTGTTTATGTTGTGGTGCCCAATATCACCCATTGCTGCCCCGAGCTCACTAACAAAGTGTTTTATCGAATTCTGAAATTGTATAAAATTTGTTCAGATCAATTCATATCCCAATCAACTCTTTGCCCCCCCCCTTCCTTCTAACTTACAGTCTCCGATCATAGCCCTAACCCCCCCCCTGCCATAACACCAATCCCCCCTGCAATAACCACTAAGCTTCCGGCTTACCCAACAATTCTAGCCTCCCCTCCCCTACCCACAGACCCTCCCACCCCAGAAAGAGAGAGCACGTGGGTGAAGCATGCCAATCCCGTCCACAAACTTAATGCACCTCCATTTGGACGTAATCAACAGAAGTGTCCCATTTGAGGTGCATCTGTGGAGTTTAAACCACACAATTTTTACGCATTCCTGGACAAATAAACGCCGGCCTCTGTGTTGTAGTTGTGTTTGTTGGATTACATGTTTATGAAGGACATCATACTGCAGTTTAGATTCTTGCCAAAAAAGGCTGGGTATTTGTCCCTGCAGGATAGAGCTGGATTACTGGGCTTCTCCTCCTCTCGCCTAATATGTTGCATTTGTTATGGAATAGGCAAATTCTTTAAAATGCTGTATATTAGAAAACCTAATGCACCATAATATTGAGGTTTAGTTCCTCAGTGTAGATGGGTTAGGTGGGTTGCTTGGGTACGTGCGTTTCATAGTCAGAATAGTTGCATTTGTTATGGTGTTTGTTTATTATTTATAGTCACCATTTTTACGCCTGACGAACAGAACTTCAGCTCCTGGACCCCGGTACGTCCTGCCAACTGTCGTTTAATGCACTGACTCTGCCTAAATTGACTATCTTCCACTTATTTCCTATTGTATTTATTTATCTCAATTTATAAAGACTGTCCTAGTGAAATTAGTCTATTGTTCTCAGCATCTTGTAAGTTGTGATCATGTCGACTGTTTTCTTCGGCCCACTAGGCTTACGACATCTTATGCAATTAGCCCACATTCATAGTTTTACCCACCCAGCTCCTGCACAATCTTCTTGCGACACTCTGTACTCTCTCAAGTTTGGTTTCATGCATCACAAGGTGCAGATTCCCACTTGGTTCTGCATGTTCTAATATTGTTTTAATATATTTTATGTAAATTGCATAAAAAAGAGACCAGATTAAGTTATTTAAAGGATACTCCTATATCTGCCAGCGTCCCATTGGTGTCAGTGTTCCTGTTTGTGACTTCTGTTGATAATGCTGGAATTATATCTGTTCCTAAATTTGTTCCTAAATTTGTTTCTCATTCCTGTTCCTGTCGCTGCCTTTCACGACACCTCGTCCCCATTCTACCTTCCCCATCTTCACTATCTTGCACTTGCTGGGTTTGAGTTACCCAGCACACATCTGTTTACTCCTGGAGATTGTGAAGATCATCCTGTAACTTCCAGCAATTCTTCTGTGTTGTGTTGCATTATCTGCAACTTGCATCACCTGCAACTTGCATCAGCTGCAACTTACATCAGCTGCAACTTGCATCAGCTGCAACTTGCATCACCTGCAACTTGCATCACCTGCAACTTGCATCACCTGCAACTTGCATCAGCTGCAACTTGCATCACCTGCAACTTGCATCACCTGCAACTTGCATCACCTGCAACTTGCATCACCTGCAACTTGCATCAGCTGCAAACGTTGTCATGTGGGACCTCACTCACCCTGGAAAGTCGTCGGCATGGATAATTACCAGCCTTGTGTGAGTCCACTTGTTATATTCCTTCAGCTCGAAACTGCCTTGTGAATGTGACTCATTACCATCTGTCCTTCATGTGACTCTTTACCATCTGTTCTTCATGTGACTCTTTACCATCTGTTCTTCATGTGACTCTTTGCCATCTGTTCTTCATGTGACTCTTTACCATCTGTCCTTCATGTGACTCATTACCATCTGTCCTTCATGTGACTCTTTACCATCTGTCCTTCATGTGACTCTTTACCATCTGTCCTTCATGTGACTCTTTACCATCTGTCCTTCATGTGACTCATTACCATCTGTCCTTCATGTGACTCTTTACCATCTGTCCTTCATGTGACTCTTTACCATCTGTCCTTCATGTGACTCTTTACCATCTGTCCTTCATGTGACTCTTTACCATCTGTCCTTCATGTGACTCTTTACCATCTGTCCTTCATGTGACTCTTTACCATCTGTCCTTCATGTGACTCTTTACCATCTGTCCTTCATGTGACTCTTTACCATCTGTTCTTCATGTGACTCATTACCATCTGTCCTTCATGTGACTCTTTACCATCTGTTCTTCATGTGACTCTTTACCATCTGTTCTTCATGTGACTCTTTACCATCTGTTCTTCGTGTGTCTCTTTACCATGTGTTCTTCATGTGACTCTTTACCATCTGTTCTTCATGTGACTCTTTACCATCTGTTCTTCATGTGACTCTTTACCATCTGTTCTTCATGTGACTCTTTACCATCTGTCCTTCATGTGACTCTTTACCATCTGTTCTTCATGTGACTCTTTACCATCTGTTCTTCATGTGACCCTTTACCATCTGTTCTTCATGTGCTCCGTGAACCAGTTCAGTGTGTTCCTAGTTATCCTCAGCCTGCTTCCCCTTGTATGCCATCTTTCATATAAGTAGAGTGTTGATGATTAGTGTTGTGCACTCTCAGGAAATACAGTCTGATTAGACTTTTCATATTTTAGTAACCCTGTAATAGAACTCGGTCAGATTTGTCAGGCAGAGCTTTCTATTTCAAAATTCATACTGCCTATTCTGCCTTAAATCCATACTGCCCTTTCGTTACAGACTTGACCCCTTAGTGGCGATCCATCATAATAAACCTGATTAATTCCTCCTACATTTTACGCGAGATACTTATCAGTGACACAGGTCTGTAATTTAGTGCCGCCTATTTTCACCCCTTTTTTCAAGTATTGGGTCTACGTTAGCCTTCCTTCAGGAAACTGGGAGATATCCTTCATGGAAGAGGATATATCCTGCCTGGAGGAGGAGATATCCTGCCTGAAGTGAAATATCCTGCCCAGAAGAGGAGATATTCTGCCTGGAGTGATATATTAAACATTTTTGATAGCGGGTCACAAAGCACTGTTGCCATCTTAGCAGCTGTGGTGATGTGAAGTCTGGATCCATTGGTTTTGTCGTGTCTAGTTCTTTTAGTAATGTGATCTTGGTCACGTGGTGTTCTTGTTTGCGTGTGTTCTTGTTCATGTGATGTGTTTGTTAGCGTGTGTTCTTGTTCATGTGTTCTTGTTAGCGTGTGTTCTTACTAGCGTGTGTTCTTGTTAGCATGTGTTCTTGTTAGCATGTGTTGTTCTTGTTAGCATGTCTCCTTCTTTATGTGGTTTTCTTGTTAGCGGGTGTTGTTGTTGATGTGTTGTTTTTGATGTGTTGTTTTTGTTAATGTATGATGTTGTTCATGAGGTCTTGTTCATGTGTTCTTGTTCATGGGATGTTCTTGTCATCGTGTGTTCTTGTTCTTGTTAGCGTGCGCTGTTGTTCATGTGTTCTTGTTAGCATGTGTCGATGTTTCATATGGTGTTTTTGTTATTATGTGTTTTTGTTCATTGAGTTTCCTTGTTAGTGTGAGTTCTTGTTTATGGGGTGTTCTTGTCAGGGTTTGTTCTTGTTCGTGGGGTGTTCTTGTCAGTGTGTTCTTGTTCATGTGGTGGTCTTGTTAGCGTGTTGTTGTTCATGGGTTCTTCTTGTTAGCATGTATTGTTCATGTTAGCGTGTGCTCCTGTTCATGGAATGTTCTTGTCAGTGTGTGTTGATGTTCTTCTTGTTAGCGTGTGTCAGTGTTCATGTTGTGTTCTTGTTCATCGGATGTTCTTGTTCATTTGGTGTTCTTGTTAGCATGTGTTCTTATTCGTGTGGTGTTGTTGTTAACATGTGTTCTTGTTAATGGGTTCTTGTTAGCATGTGTTGTTAATGTTTTAGTGTGTTGTTTTTGTTCGCGTGTTCTTCTTAGCGAGTATTCTTCTTAATAGGGTGTTATTGTTAGCATGTGTTCATGTTAGCATGTGCTCTTGTTCGTGTGGTGTTCCTGTTAGCGAGTGTTCTGGTCCATTTGGTTTTCTTGTTAGCATTTGTTGTTTTTGTTGGTTGTGTGTTCTTGTTCATGTGGGGCTTTTGTTAGCGTGTGTTGATCTTTTTAGCGTGAGTGTGATTGCTCATATGTTCTTGTCATCAAATGTGCTTGTTCATGTGTTCTTGTTAGTGTGTTCTTGTTCCTGTGGTGCTCACGTTTGCATGTGCTTTCGTTAGCAGGTGTTCGTTAGTAGTAGAGATGATGCCTTAGCGACAACAAAATTTTTGGGGGGTCAGTTGTCGCTAAGGCGTCGGGGGGGTCCAGGTAAATTTCCCAGTTGTTGATATGGTGTCAGGGGTTCCAAGTAAAATTTTCCGGTTTCAGCTAAGGTCATACAATATTCTTATGGGGAAAATTCAGGGTCCCAGTTTCAGCTAAGGTCTTAAAGGTTTCTTATGGGGGAATTTCAGGGTTCCAGTTTCAGCTAAGGTCTAAAAGGATTCTCATGGGAGAAATTCAAAATTTTTCAGAGTTCAGTTTAAGAAAATTATTCAGTGACCATTTGAAGACCGAAATTGACCGAAATTTGTCAAAAGATTATTTACAGACCGATTTTCATCAGAGACCTTTTGAAGACCGGAATTTGACAGACACCATTTAAAGACCGAAATTGACTGGAATTTCTTCAGAGAAAATTTTCAGACCTAAATTATTCGGAGGCCAGTAAAGACCAAAATTAACTGAAATTTGTAAAAAGACCTTTTTCAAACCAATTTTCATCAGAGTCCAGTAAAAGACCGAAAATGAACAGAATCCAGTTTGAGCCTGAAATTAGTCCAGGAGAAAACGAAATTCGTCAGAGTCCAGTAAAAGACCGAAATATGAAAGAGTCCAATTTATGCCCAAAATTCGTTTGAGACTATTTATCCCAAAATGTGACAGAGACCATTTTGAGACCAAAATTTGTCAGAGACCGCATTTATAAGTGCAGTTTCGTTACTATTAGCACAATTTTAGCCATATTTCAGATGTAGTAAATCAAAACAAGGCAGCAAACAAGTTCTAGCTCCTGTTCCTGCTTTAACCCCCTTTCGTATCTTCGTTAATACATTAACAATTTCCCTAAAATTTTAAACAGTCATATTTCAAACGTAGTAAATCAAACCAAAGCAGTTAACGAACTGTAGCTCGTGTCCCCAACCTTAGTTCCCTCTCGTATCTTCGTTAATACTTAACTAATCATCCAGAAATTTAAAGCCGTCGTACTTCTAATTAAGTAAGTAAAGAAAACACAATTACCGAGCTCTAGCTCCCGTTCTCCGCTTTAGGTTACTCCTGTAAATTCACTACTATCAGCCCAAGTTCCCTGAAATTTAAACCTATTACATTTATAACATAGTAAAATATATTAAAAACATTATCCAAGTTTCGGATAATGTTTTTCAATGTCTTTTGTCTTAATTCGATCATGTAAGTTAATTATTGCCAGCCCAAAACCCCTGTGATTTAAAACCCAACTACATTTCTGACCTTGTAAAATATATCTACAAGTAAATTACCGAGCTCCAATTCTCGTCCTCCACCTTAGTTCATCAAAATGATTTCAGATCAAGACGCTCTCAAGTCTATCACCTTTATCAAGAGTAATCATCCTGTGCTTTAATACCCTTGTTTACTCAGCTATGTAAATAATCATCAATATTCACATGGTCATATCGCACCTTACCTTTCCCACACCCCTTACCTTCTCGTCCCTTACCTCACCCGCCCCCTACCTCCCCTCCTACTTTACCTCCCAAACAATATTTCGCCATTATCTCCCCAACACCCTTACCTTCCCCCACCTATTTTCCCCTCCCTTACCTCCTCCTACTCCCCCTTCATCTCGCCCATTCTTTAACTTCCCCCAAACCTCCCTCCCTCCCCAGAATTTAATAAAAAAAAATACAGCTTGTATACTCATTATTCATATTCTCTTCATGTTCTTAAAATATCCCCCCCAAATATCTATTCCATATTTTTCACCTGTTTCTCCATTTGGTCTATGTTCTTTGTCCTATTCTCCATGTTCTCTATGTTCTTTGTCATGTTCACCATGTTCTTAGCATATTCTTTACACGTTCATTGTTCATTCTTCATATTCTCTGTTCTTTGTCATGTTTTCATGTTCTCTGCAAGTTCATATTCGCCCGTATATTCATTGTTTTCTTCACTGTTCTTCCATGTTTGCTGTGTACTTTAACATATTCTCTATGCTCATCGCATGTTCTGTGTACAACTTTTATACTTATTATTCAAACCTCTACAAGTTCAAATAATAATTTTCACATGTTTCTCAATTGTTCTGTGTTCATTGTCATTATTCATATTCTCTGCAAGTTCATATTCACCCACATGTTCACTGTGTTCATCACCTTTTCTTACATGTTTTCTATGTCCTTTGTCATGCTCTCTATGATTTCAGAATGTTCTTTAAAACACTGTTCTTAAACAAATCTTCACTTTATACAGTAACAAATTTATTAAGGCATTCTTTTTCTTGTTGTTTTAACTCAAATATTCGTCATTCAACTAAAAATAGTCAGAAATAACCTCGTTCAACACTGTTCTTAACTAAAATAACCATTTTCTCCTAGCCATAAATAGTCAAAGGAAACTTTCCAATATTATTCATAACAAGCTTTATCCATCGTCACTCACCTGAAAACAGCCATGTTCGTCATTTTTTGACTAAAATATTCGTCAATCAACTGAAAATAATCATGTTCAACATCTTTTCTTGTCGTTTTGTAACTAAAGTAATAGTCAAATGGAGCTTCTTTCAACCCTTTTGTAACTAACAATATACTTCGCAGGTAAGAAAAATAGTCAAAGTTACTCTTCGAGACATCATAGACACTCTTCGAGACATCAAGGACATACTCAAACACATCAAAGGCACAATCAAAGACATCAATGACAGACTCAAAAACATAAAGGCACTCTTCAAAACATCAGTAACAAGCTCAAAGACACTAAGAATACTATTCACACTATCAAAGTTATTCTCAGAGCCATCAAAGGTAATCTCTAAATCACCTTCGTTCATCAAAGTTATTCTCTAAGTCATCAAAAGTTATTTTCAGAGCAATCAAAAGGTTTATCTCAGTCATCAAAGTTGTCTCTAAGACATCAAGTTATTCTCAGAGTCATCAAAGGTAATTTCTAACCCACCTTCGTTCATCAAAGTTATTCTATGAGACCACAAAAGTTTATTTCAGTCATTAAAGTTGTTCTCTAAAACATCAATGCTGTACTCTAAAACATCTTCAGGCATTAAATAACACTCCCAAATGTAACTAGTTCAGCTTTTTATATCAGACTTACACTTGTGTTAAAATATATTTTCTTAGTAACTTTATCTTAAAACTGTTCTCTGAACAAGAACTCATCATCCTATCTAACCTAACCTATTCTAACATATTCCTCCCCTTCCTGATGTACCTTACCTAACCTAACCCAACCTTACCAACTTAACTCACCTAACCTAACCTAACCTAACCTAACCTAACTTAACTTAACTTAATAACCTGTCCTACCTAACCTAATATATCTTACCTAACCTAACCATACCCTACCTTAACTTACCTTACTAAACTTAACTTACCTTACTAAATTTAACATACCTTACTAAACTTAACTTACCTTACTAAATTTAACATACCTTACTAAACTTAACTTAACCTAACTTACATAATCTAACTTAACTAACCTAACCTAACTTACATAACCTAACTTAACTAACCTAACCTAACCTTACTAACTTTACATAACTTACCAAACCTAACTTAACATAACTACCTAACCTAACTTAACTTACCTAACCTATCTTAACATAACTTACCTAATCTAACTTAACATAACTTACCTAACCTAACTTAACTTGCATAACCTAACCTAGCTTAACTAACCCAACTTACCTAACCATACCCTACCTTACCTTTTCTTACTAAACTTAACTTGCATAACCTAACCTAAAAGAGGGAAGGTCAAGTGGGAAGGTTAAGTGGGAAGGTTAGGTTAGGTTAGGTTATGAAAAATATATTCAACAAAATTTGTCCAACACAATAAACTACATCTGAAAGGTTCGGTTAAAAGTCGAAGAACAAGAACAAATTATAAAAGTTGCACAGAGAACGTGCGACGAACATGAAGAATATGATAAAGAACACAGAAAACATGGAAGAGAATGCGAGGGGAATTCCTTTACTCAGTGAGCACCAAGTGGGACATTCTCTCACATGTGGTATTCTTCCAGGAAAAGGAGCTGGAAATGAATGGTTGCCGAGGGCGCTCGGTGTCAATCGCCGACTGGACAAATATTGCAAATCAAATGCAACACCACTCACTGATAACCGGGAACACTTTCATGGAAGGAACGACATGTATGCGCGGGTTGTTGTTGTTTTTGTTATAGATTCAGCTACTCGGAACAAGTTCCAAGTAGCACGGGCCATGGTGATCCCGTAACTTACCTGGCACAGGAGCTGGGCAAGAATCACGGGATATGGTGAACCCGTAGTGGACTTAATGGCACAGGAGCGGTGCTGTGTGTGCACATATGCTCGGGATTGGGGGCCATTTATCTAGGGCTGGGGTTGCTGTTGTTGCCAACTCGTTGGAACCTATAGTTGGAGTGGTCCGTCTGCGTGTAAACTGCCAAAAGACAGTGGTCTTGCTTAATGCAGGTCGGCGTTCAATCCCCGACCGTCCAAGGGGTTGGGCACCAATCCTTCCCCCCGTCCCATCCGAAATCCTTATCCTGACCCCTTCCCAGTGCTATATAGTCGTAATGGCTTGGCGCTTTCTCCTGATAATTACTTTACCTTAAAGTATATTACACGAACAGCAGGAGTCCAAGAACAAAATAAACGATTTAAATGTGAATATGATCTTGCAGAGAACATGAAAACATGACAAAGAAGAGAAAATATGAAGAATGAACAATGAACTTGTGAAGAATATGGTAAGAACATGGAGAAACAGGTGAAAAATATGGAATGGACATTTGGGGGGGAGGGATGTTTTAAGAACATGGAGATAACATGAATAATGAGTATACAAGCTGTTCTTCATTAAATTCTGGGGAGGGAAGGAGGTTTGGGTGAAGTTGGGGAAATGGGCGAGATGAATGGGGAATAGGGTGTGATCGAGAGATGAAAGGGGAATAGGAGGAGGTAAGAGTGGGAAAGATAAGTGGGGGAAGGTAAGGAGTGTGGGGAGATAAGGGCGAAATATAGTTGGGGAAGGTAAAGTGGGGAATAGATAGGGGGCGGGTGAGGTAAGGGACGAGAAGGTAAGGGGTGTGGGAAAGGTAAGGTGCGATATGACCATGTGAATATTGATGATTATTTACATAGCTGAGTAAACAAGGGTATTAAAGCACAGGATGTTTACTCTTGATAAAGGTGATAGACTTGAGAACATCTTGATCTGAAATCATTTTGATGAACTAAGGTGGAGGACGAGAATTGGAGCTCGGTAATTTACTTGTAGATATATTTTACAAGGTCAGAAATGTAGTTGGGTTTTAAATCACAGGGGTTTTGGGCTGGCAATAATTAACTTACATGATCGAATTAAGACAAAAGACATTGAAAAACATTATCCGAAACTTGGATAATGTTTTTAATATATTTTACTATGTTATAAATGTAATAGGTTTAAATTTCAGTTAACTTGGGCTGATAGTAGTGAATTTACAGGAGTAATCTAAAGCGAAGAACGGGAGCTTGAGGTATTAACGAAGATACGAGAGGGAACTAAGGTGGGGAGACAGGAGCTAGGGATCGTTAACTGCTTTGGTTTGATTTACTATGTCTAAAATATGAGTGTTTAAAATTTTAAGGAAATTGTTCAGGTATTAACGGATACGAAAGGAGGTTAAGACAGTAACATGAGCTAAAACTTGCTTATTGACTTATTTTTATTTACCATGACTGAAATATGACTGTTTAAAATTGGGCTAAAATACAGCTAATAATAACGAAACTACAGTTATAAATGAGGTATCTGACAAATTTGGGTCTCAAAGTTGTCTCTGTCACATTTCGGTCTTGAATGGTCTCTGACAAATTTTGGGCATAAATTGGACTCTGTCATGTTTTGGTCTTTTACTGAACTCTGACGAATTTCGTTTTTTTCGGGACTGACTATTTTCAGGCTCAAACTGGACTCTGTTTATTTTCGGTCATTTACTAGACTCTGGTGAAAATTGGTCTGTAAATGAACTCTGGTTATTTGTGGGCTCAAACTGGACTCTAATGAAAATCGGTCTGAAAATGGTCTTTTTACAAATTTCGGTCAATTTCGTTCAATTTCAGTCTTCATATGGTATCTTAATAATTTTTGGTCTTTTACTGGACCCTGATGAAAATCAGTCTTCATCTGGACTCTGATTTTTTTGTTTTTTTTACTGGACTCTAAATAATTTAGGTCTGAAAATGGTCTTTGAAGAAATTCCAATCAATTTCGGTCTTCAAATGGTCTCTGATGAAAATCGGTCTGTAAATTATTTTTTTACAAATTTCGGTCAATTTCGGTCTTCAAATGGTCTCTGAATACTTTTCTTAAACTGAACTCTGAATTTTTTTGAATTTCTCTGATAT
Source organism: Procambarus clarkii (assembly GCF_040958095.1). Taxonomy (NCBI): domain Eukaryota; kingdom Metazoa; phylum Arthropoda; class Malacostraca; order Decapoda; family Cambaridae; genus Procambarus; species Procambarus clarkii. Next base: position 52,587,047 of record NC_091151.1, on the reverse strand, counting down.
GAATCCTTTTAGACCTTATCTGAAACTTGGAACCTGAATTTTCCCCATAAGAATCTTTTATGACCTTAGCTGAAAGCGGGAAATTTTACCTGGGACCCGTGACGCCTTAGCGACAACTGACCCCAAAAATTTTTTGTTGTTGCTAAGGTGTCATCCCTACAACTAACAAGAACACCCGCTAGCAAGAACACACACAAACATGAGCACCACATGAACAAGAACACACTAACAAGCACACATGCTGACTAGAACATATGAGCAATCACACTCACGCTTAAAAGAACAACAAAAGGCTAACAAAAGCACCACATGAACAAGAACACATGCCAACAAGAACAATAAATGCTAACAAGAAAACCGCATGAACAAGAAAACTCGCTAACAGGAACACCACACGAACAAGAACACATGCTAACAATAACACATGATAACAATAACACATGCTAACAATAACACATGCTAACAAGAACACTTGCCAACAAGAACAACAAATGCTAACTAGAAAACCACATGAACAAAACCACACGTTAACAAGAACACCACATGAACAACACCCGCAAAAAAAAAAACGCAAACATGACCTAGTAGTAAAATAAGTACCTGGGTGTTAGTCAGCTGTCACGGGCTGCTTCCTGGGGTGGAGGCCTGGTCGATGACCGGGCTACGGGGACAATAAAAAAAAGCCCCGAAATCAATTCAAGATAACTCAAGATAACCTCAAGATGAAATCCACATGAACAAGAACACACAAACAAGAACACATGAGCAAGAACACATGCTGACAAGAACATATGAGCAATCACACTCACGCTAATAAGAACAACACATGCTAACAAAAGCACCACATGAACAAGATCACACGTCAACAAGAACAACAAACGCTAACAAGAACACCACATGAAAAAGAACTCTCGCTAACAGGAACACCACACGAACAAGAACACTGCGTCAACTGACCCCCCAAAAAATTTAGTTGTCGCTAAGGGGTCATCCCTACTACTCTTGTTTATATGTTCGGTAGCATGTGTTCTTATTCACGTGGTGTTTTTGTTCATGTGGTCTTCTTGTTAGCGTGTTTTCTAATTACTAAGTATTCGTATTAGTGTTCACTTATGTAGTTGTGCTCACCTAGTTGTGCTTGATTGGGTTCAGCGTCGGCTCTTTGGTCCTGCCTTTGAACTGTCAATTAATTGTGTACAGTTTCCTGAGCCTACTGGTCTCTATCATGTTTACACATGAAACTGTGTATGGAGTCAGCCTCCACCACATCAATTCCTAATGCATTCCATTTGCTAACTACTCTGATACAGAAAAGTTCTTTCTAATGTCTCTGTGGCTCATTTGGGTATTCAGTTTCCACCTGTGTTCCCTTGTTCGTATTCCACCCATGCTAAATATTTTGTTCTTTATCTACCCTGTCAATTCCTCTGAAAAATTTGTATGTGGTAATTATGTTTCCTCTCACTATTCTGTTTTCCACTGACATGAGCTTTAATTCACGTAGACTTTCCTCATAACTGATACCTCTCAACTCCGGTAGTAGTTTGGTGGCATCGCTATAAACTTTCTCGAACGTTACCTTGTGTCTGACTAGGTATGGATTTCCTGGCTGGAGCTGCATACTCCAGGATTGGTCTGCCATTTGGGGCATTCAAAATTCTAAATCATGCCTTATTGAAGTTTCTAAAAGCAGTTTTTATGTTAACCAACTTAGCCTATATCACAGATGATATCCTTTTGACGTGGACTAAAGGGCGGAAGTTCCGTGTAATATCAAACCTCAGATCTTTCTCTCTACTTGATTCTTGAAGGATTTCTTCTCCCAGTTGGTACCTTGTGTCTGGCTTCCAGCCTTCTTAATGGAGTGTGCTGCTCTTAGTCGAGGTTATTATCAGTTTGTGTGTTTCTTAGTATGTGCTTTGATTACTGCTTGTTTCTTGAAGTGTGTGTTCCAATTATTCTGTGTTGCTAGTACTGTGTGTTCCTATTAGTGGGTGTTATTATTAGTGAGTGTGTTCCTATTAGCGTGTTATTAGTGTACTCACCTAATTGTACTCACCTAATTGTGCTTGCGGGGGTTGAGCTTTGGCTCTTTGGTCCCGCCTCTCAACTGTCAATCAACTGGTGTACAGATTCCTGAGCCTACTGGGCTCTATCATATCTACATTTGAAACTGTGTATGGAGTCAGCCTCCACCACATCACTTCCTAGTGCATTCCATTTATTAACTACTCTGACACTGAAAAAATTCTTTCTAACGTCTCTGTGGCTCATCTGGGTACTAAGTTTCCACCTGAGTCCCCTTGTTCGTGTCCCACCCGTGCTGAAGAGTTTGTCTTTGTCCACCCTATCAATTCCCCTGAGAATTTTGTAGGTGGTTATCATGTCTCCCCTTACTCTTCTGTTTTCCAGGGATGAGAGGTTCAGCTCCTTTACTGTACACACACACACATCCATGGGAAGATTGATTGGGAGAACAGAGGCCCGCATGGAGGACCAGAAACTTGGAGAGCTAAGCTGCTGGACGTGGCAACAAGAAACTTTCTAAGCCAGCACATCAAGGAACCAACAAGAATGAGAGAAGATGAACCAACCTTGCTTGATTTGATATTTACATTAAATGAGTGGGATATAAGGGAAGTCAAGACGGAAACACCCTTGGGAATGAGTGATCACAGTGTATTGAACTTTGAGTACCTGGTAGAGCTAGTATTATAGATTGTGTGTTGGTTGGTGGTGTTGTCGTCGTTGATCCTTCTCTACGGACAACCCAACCCACAACTCGGTAGAATGCTTATACCTCTCTAGGAGATCACACTAGGCGCTTCTGGCCCTTGGAGAGGGGCTCAACGTCACACATTTAGGGGATGCGGCTCCAACACTTAGCCTCGTTGTCACGTGCACACACCTACTCGAGCCCCTGTGACTCCCCACTCTCTCCTTAGGTGATATGATCTCAATCACCCTTTGACTTATTAGTATTACCTTCTACCCTGTCCACAGCACTGGTTCTTGGTTCTTTCTCTCTCCCTCTCCTTCTGTACTATTTCATGGGAAGACTCACTCGGACAAGGTCAAATACCCGCAAATTTGAATACATTTACTGGACAGAGCACATACACAATACATATACACATATAATAATAATGAATCCTATACTCAATACTATTACAATCAGGTTGCTCTCCAACACCATCAGAACTCTATTATCAGTTTACCAAGTGGTATCCTATCTTCTGATTCACCACCTGATTTTATCAACCTCCTCAAGTAGATCAAGTCTACATACAACGTTGCACTATCGACAAGAGAAATTATATATATATATACATGTGCACAATGAAAATCAGCATGTGAATGCAATAACATATATCAGCATAAATGTTCCTTGATACACCGCAATGATCAATCGATCACTCTATCAGTCCTAGAACGCATACATCTGTAGGTAATCCAGCCTACGACTGTAACTCTAAACTTCAGTATAAAGTACTCCTTGACATAAGGATGCAAACAATCACTCACCTCTCACTGCGTCTTGCACGCTAATGACAAGCAAACACTATCAACTCCCTACAAGTAATCCACCAGAACTTCCCTTCCACCTCTGGAAGTTCACTACCCTGATATCTTTAGGTTCTCCCGGGCTTAACTACCAGGATCCTCTGCAGCTCCTCCAGGCTGCTACCATGATGTTTCTTTGAGCAACTACGGTGCTTCACCCTTCTGCTAGGGTCCTCCACAGCTCTCTTGGCTGCTACACGATGGAGTTCCCTCGAGCAACTATGGTGCTTCACCACCTCTACAGAAGCACGTGACACTCCCCTTCACTGCTTCTCCTCACAGCTCGAGGTCCTCTGTTGCACTACCTTGGAGTCTCATCAACTACTTCATCTGTGCTGGCTTCGAAGTTCTCAGCAACTTCTTCCCCAAAGACAAACCTGCAACCCATCGACACTCGAATAAAAATGTTTCCCCTTTAACACATAAACAAAAATAATCACACAATATGTTTGCCTCCAACCTCTATCTGTCTTCTACATACTGTGAGAGTGGACTCCCCCGTTGGGCGGGTCCATGCTCCACCTTGCCCGGCGGCGGTCCTCACTCACGCTGGGAGGGTCATCCGCCATCAGGAGCCGGGCTCCCTCAGTTGCCTGCCAGCGCTCAGAGGAGACGGATGTCGCTCCGTGTTCCTCCCTCTCCACTCTCTTATTTCAGGCCTTCTGCCTTATTAAAACATGTCTAACTTATCAATAAACATTGCTACTGTCGCTGGGCACACGACCAACTACAAGCAATCACCATGAACTGGCGTATATCGTGCTTACCACAGATTGTCTAGTCGAGGGCGCTATTCCTCTGACGGCGTCCGGTCAGGGCGCTCCACACAGCCCACGAAAATGTCTCTGGGTGGTTTAATACTCTCCTCGTCGACCAGGACTTGAGACCACAACGTTCCCAGCTCGATTCCACAGCTGGTACGTCTGCACACTTCTCTTCTCTTCGAGATATATCACTAGGGGTTCCCTTCTGACGGGAGCTCAACGGAGCGCGGCTTTCCCCCTGCAATGTCTGGCCTCAAGTGAGGTCAAAGCCCTGCAGAAGCAAGCCTCACGCCTCGAGCAAAATGTTCACATCTCCTAGCCAGTCATTTATCTGTTTTCTTCTTCACTGCCCATAATCTTAAATTGTTCATCATATCCAACCAGCTATTTTACATACGGGTTATCTCAATATTTGCTAGACCTTCTGATCAGGTCAGGCTTGATGAATAACTCTCAAGGAGGGAGACTCGTTTTTCCTGCAGGCTGAGATCATAACACTCCCCTCCCCTTATTTTTGAGAGTTATTCCAGTGGCAAAGCTCGGGATAATACATCCGCCACCACACTGTCTCGTTCTTCAACCGACTGGTTCGACCGGTTGATCTGCTTACGTACTCCCTTAGGAGTCTACAATTAGTTCGTTGCTCCTTGCAACATCTGGCTCACAACTCGCCAGAAATATGATCTTCTTACAAACAATCTGACTTCTCTGGCACCTCTTGGCTAGGCTGTCCTCCTTGGACGCCTGCACTCCATCGGTCCACTCTACTTATTGTTTCCACCCTCCGTTTCCTCGTCTTCTTCTCTTCTCGTCCAGAATCAGATATCTACTGTCTGTACCTCCTCTGTCGTCTTCACACTTCCATCTACTGCCATTATACTTTCGTCTCCTGTCATCATACTTCACTCCCTCGTCTTCACCGACGATTCTCCCTTTCGTCTCCTCATTTATCCGAGACCTCATCCTGTTTGACTTCCATCGAGTCCTCAGCTTTCTTCTATTCCTGCATGCTTGTATCATCATCCTCTTCTCACACTTCTCACCTCTATACAACTCCCTTTCTTCTCCTTCAACTCTTCTTCGTTCCCTAAAAGTTTCTTCGAGCACTGTACTACATCCAACAGCACTCGACCGTACATGTCGCTCTACCTCTCCTAGAGTGCTCGTAAGCATCTCTCCACACATACTGTCTCTTCTCCTTTCACTTTCTCGGCCACTACTCTTCTTCACGTTTTCTGTGAAACATGTCAACTCCTGACATCTCAAACAACTTAACTCCACTATCCATATGCCTCTGTGCTCGTGGACAACTTGACGCTCAACTTCCATCCCCAGTCTGTCCACATCCTCCCTCACTTCTGCTCAGCACAGTTGCATTCACCTTCCAGTTCTTAATTTCGGTGGTCTGGGCTCTACCCAGGTCCGCTCTCTTCACATGATTCTTCTTCGGCTGGGCCATCTTCACTTTTGACCTCACCGAGATTTCATTTTCCTGGGCTGGACCTTTATCAAATAACCACGCTATATCAACGTCGATATCCTCTACTGGTTTAATCGACACTGTCTCATCTTCTCCAGCATCTTCCTTGTCGGCCATCTCTGCCTTCATCACTACCGAGACAGGGTACTCAATGGCTTGGCGGTCTCCTGACTCATCTCCTCGGATGTCAGTCAGGTTCACACTCTCAGGTGTCCCACACGTGCCGCGGCCTTCTGGGCACTCCTCCGGCACAGTCTTTGCTATGACTCTTGGCAACACCTTTGTCCCGCACAAGTCATTCCCTAGGATCACTTGGACTCCTGGAATAGGTATGTCGGGGCATACTCCCAACTTCACCTCTTCCGACACATATTCCGACCTTAGCTGGACAGTACAAACGGGCATGTCACTCTCAGACAATAACCCATATACTTTCATCTTACTCCTGCCAGCTAACCGTCGATCATTCCCAATCAGGCTTCTCGCAATCAAGCTCTGATTAGCTCCGGTATCCCTTAAGATACCAACTTCTACCTCAGGCTGGCTTCCTATACTGATCCAACCTTTGCTCATGAACGGCCTATACCTCTCGTTCACTAAGTTCACCTTCTGTGGTTTGTCTTGGAACACCTTAGCATATTTAGTTCGGGGGTCACACATGGCCAGGGTCACAACTCTCTTGCCCTGCCGACAATCTCGCATCACGTGACCCAATCCGTTACAATTGTAACACCTCACCTGGGAAAAGTCTCTTCTATATGTACCAGAGTGGTTCTGACTTTGTCCACTCACATGAGAGTTCCTCGAGCCAGGCACACTACCTGCACTCTGTGGGGCTTTACTGGACTCTTGATATCCTGGATCACGGTTAGTTTCTCGTTTAACTCCTCCATCCTCACTTTCAGACGAAGTGCGCGACCTACTCTTCTGAGTTTTAGGGTACTTACTTTTATCTGCCCATTTATCAAAATTCTTCTCACCCCAGACTCTTCTGGGTCTTTCATAATTTCTTCCTCCCCAGACTCCACTGGATCTGCTATTGCTGCATCTCGCCTCACTTCTCAATCTGTTCTCCCTCAAGCTCTTGTATGCTTCGGTAATCATATCCGCCCTATCTGCGGCATCTTTCACCTCCTTTATCCTTGCTTCTTGGATCTTGAACTTTGTTTCGGGATGCATCATCTCCAAGAACTTCTCCATGACCATCAGTTGCTTCAGGTCAGCGTAAGATCCAACTCCAGCAGCCTCAATCCACTTCTGGAATCGTCTTTCCAGATCTCCTGCTGTCTCAGCAAAAGTACATGCTCCAACCTTCACCATCTCTCTGAAGCGCTTCCTATAAGCTTCTGGGCTTAACTGAAACGAGCGCAATATGCTGCTCTTTACCGTGGCATAATCCTGGCACTCTTCCAGTGACAATTGGGTGTATGCCTCCCTGGCTGCACCGGACAATCTTAACTGGACCAGCTGGGCCCATTCCTCCTGTGGCCACTCCTTGATGCTGGCTACTTTCTCAAAATGCTCGAAGAAGCTCTCTGCTTCTTCGGGAACAAACAAGGGAATGTCCTTCTCCCTAACCCTAACATCTGGTGAGTGTGATACCTGGGTGGTGCTCTCTGGCAACCCATGTTCAATCCTTTGTTCAGCCAAGGTTCTATTCGCTTCTATCTGCATTTGTTTTGTTCTCACTTTTTCTTTTTTTTTTCAAGACCTCTAGTCTTGCTTTCTCTTTTTCTTTCTCCATCTCTAGTCTTGCTTTCTCTACTTCCAGCCTTGTTTTCTCTTTTTCCTTCTCGGCTTCATTTTTCATCTGGAGTTCTAATTTCATCTTTTCCAGCTGGAACTGTCTCTCCTCACGCTGCATCTGGAGCTCTAACTGGAACCTTTCCAAGCTCCTATTTCGGCTACTCCTGCTACTGCGGCTACTCTTGCTGCTCCTACTCGATCCCTGGAATCTCACTTCATCCTGCCCATTATCCTCCTTTCCACTTTCAGCTCCTTTTTGGGCTCCTTGTTCTGCCACTTCACTTTTGGCTCTTAACTGCCTTAGGATCTCATCCTTCATCCCAGCTACTTTAGATGCTTTCAACCTAATGCCACATTTTTCTGCTATTTGTTTCAATTGATCCCTCGTGCAACCTTCTAAGTCCTCAGGCTTGCCTGACTCCACAAACGCTTGCACCTTATTCATCTTGTCCTGTGAGTCTTCCCAAGGGAGAGAATATACACCTGCGGTCACACAGTTTATCTATTTCAGCAAGGGTGTACAAATCCACTCTTGGACAGGGTGTGGGTGTGTCAGTTCACTCTCCAGACACAAGACCCCAATTTATCATAGTTGGTGTGTTGGTTGGTGGTGTTGTCGTCGTTGATCCTTCTCTGCAGACAACCCAACCCACAACTCGGTAGAATGCTTATACCTCTTGTGACGGTAACGCGTTGGTGTTCGGCTGTTTTCAAAAGCTAGGGGTATGGCCTCGTCACATATAAAAACAAAAAAGAGAAAATCTGGAACTTCATCTGTGGTAAGGTAATGTGAATACACACAAAACACAAGTAAATTTAACAATGAGATTTTAATTACGTTAGAAAAGCAAAACATGAATAAAATGGACATAAAATTCGTATCATAAAATCAATCAATCAAAATAATAAGAATAATCAAATGGCAAATGAAAAGTTACGTTAAGACAAGTGAGTAATAACAATGTGAACAATATACAAATGCAAATATGGGTGCAGGAATATTGGCTTTAAGCTGCCACCTCTCTTAGTACATGTAAGCCAGAGCTTAGTCTACCAACAAGACGTGTTAACTTGTTGAAAGCACTGGATATTCTGAGGTCTGCAGGTCGTGGTGGCCCCAGACATCAGGTAGTGTGGCGGTGGAGGAGCAGGTGCGACTGACCACCAGCCAATCAGCGATGAGCAGGCGACGGACAGGTAGTTTGGTGGTTTGAGTGGTGGAGGCGGAGCAGGTGTTCCTCGTGCTGAATACGTTTGCTCTCTGCAAACCTTGGTGTTGTACTTGTTGATATTTCTTCCATATTAGTTTGTATAGGGATGTATTGCGACGACCTTAGGAGGGAAGAGCAGGCTCAATCTCTCTTGAAGGAAATTATCGTCACAAACTCTCCCCGAAGCCTGCGGTTTCTGGAAGAAGTATGTCGTTATGTGGTGGAGTAATAGATGGAGTCGCTTCTACTTCATAAACTCTGGAGGGAGCATCGGCTAAGATGTTGTCGGAACCTTGGTATAGCATGTCTCCAGGTTGAATTTCTGCAGTTATCAGCCCATAGTAGAAGACGTTGAGTTTAGAAGTGGGCGAGCTGCAGGAGATGTAGGGTGGTGTGGTCTGTGTTGATGGTAGACCGAGCACTTTTCAGGTGTGGAGTAATGTGCGGGAAGCTTCAGGATGATGAAGAGTAGCTCCTTGCCAATTGTTCCGTAGTTCCTTGTAGCAGTAGTCGCTGACAGGTGTATTCTCCTCGCCTCGTTGCTGCATCACGACACCACCACGTCGGTACCACTGGCGTCGACATGGAGGATGAAGGGCTTATCTGACGAGGTGAGAGTGGAATTAGAATATGGCAAAGGAGCACTATTAGGGGTCCTGAAAATGGTTGGGATTATCAATATGGATTTTGAATGAGAAAGCGTGGACTCCTTGTCGGTGCTTTCGGGAGGAGAAGCTGGGAAGGTCTCACTGTGGATGTATGGTTCTGTAAAAGTAGAATAATTTTGTCATGACAGTGGGAGGAGTACCATTATACAGCTTCAGGAGGTTGACGTGGCACAGCTGGGTCTTCTGCCGCCTATCTGGAGTCTTCGAGAACGTAGTTATGGTTGTTTCGGCTCTCCTTGATGCGGTAGGGTCCTGAAAACCTGTTTTGTAAAGGAGAACCTGGGATAGGGAAGTATGCTACCACGAAGTCTCCCGGCTTAAATTTTCTTACTTTGCTGGTCTGGTCGTAATGAGTCTTCATCCTCTCCTGGGCTTTCAATAGATTATCATGGGCTAAACGGTGGACTCTCTCTAGAATGTGTTGAAGGTTTTTGAAGGAAACTGGGGCACATTCTGATGCTCACTGAAGGTGGCATCTCTTAGAGAGTCTTTGAAAGCCTAAGGGGAGTACGGCACTTACGGCCGTAGAGCATCTCATAAGGAGATACTCCTAGGGACTCATTGGGAAGACTTCTGTAAATACACATTATAAGGTCGATTTGCTTATCCCAATCCTTAGAGGTTTCACTACAAAACTTTTTCAAGAGTGCTTTGATAGTCTGATAACTACGCTCAAGAGAACCCTGTGAAGCAGGATGATAGGGGCTGGACAATACCTGTTTGATGTTGAACTCCTCCAGTGTCCTTTTGAAGAGATCACTGGTGAAGTTGGTACCACAGTCGCTCTGAATCTCACTGGGAAATCCGTATTGAGTGAAGATCTTCAATAGATGCTTTACAACCGTAGCAGCCGTGATGTTCTTCACTGAAACTGCTATGGGAAATCTGGTGGTAGGACACAGGATGGTTAAGATATAGGCGTTACCTGAACTGGTCCGAGGTAAAGGACCAACACAGTCTAATATAAGTCTGTGGAAAGGTTCCGCAGGCACCTGTATGGGAATCAGTCGCGCTCTGGGAATGGAGATGTTCGGTTTGCCTGCCATCTGACATGTATGGCACTGTTTTACGTACTGTTTGACGCTATTTACCATACCTGGCCAGTAGTAGTCTTGACGAATTCCATGGTAAGTTTTGTTGAATCCGTAGTGGGAGAGTGCTCCGTGGGCCAGGTGTAGAATAGTGGGCCTCAGGCTGGTAGGAATCACAAGTTGTTCGATGTTGGCCCAATCTTCCTCCTCTTTCAGTTTACTGGGTCTATATCTGCGGTAGAGCAAGTCGTTCTCTAGGAAGAACCCAGGAATACTGTCGGGTTGAGTCTCAGCCTGGAAAAACAATGGTGTTAAGGTAAGATCTTCCCTCTGCAACTTACGGAACTCCAACTTGGTCAGATTCGGGGGTAGTTTCTGAGGGTCTTGAGGGACAGCGGTAGCTGTAGAGTCAGCTGGCCGTGGTCGTGCGGCTTGTGCACGGGGTGGTCACTAGAACCGGAGGAGAAACTTCATCACTCTCTTGAACCTCTGCTGGAACATACTCTAATATAGGGTTAATTGGCACAGAGGTACACACCTGGGGTTTGTCCATGACGATCAGGTTGGTCGGTTGCAGGTCTTCTGCCAAGTCGTTGCCTAGGAGAAGTTGCACTCCAGGCATGGGAAAAGGCTTTTCCCTGACGGCGACTTGGACTTCTCCGTTCACGTAGGGGACAATCCAGGTGGACTCTGGCGAGAGGGTATGGAGTGGTAGCAGTGAGGTCAGTGATGAAGACAGTTTGTCCGGTGTAGGCGATGTTGGGCACAGCCGACTTCAAGATGATCGATTGAAGAGCCGCTGTGGTCCCTCAAGATCTTCAATTTGAAACGTCCCTCCGGATTTGAACCGTTGGCAGAGACAGTTCCAGTATACAGGTGGTTACTGAAAAGAGAAAGATCATTAACATTAACACCAACATTCATCACAGGCTTACCGGACTTAGGAGGAGTTGGTTTGGGTTTCGGTGTGTCAGTGGTTCCTTCGTATTGAGACTTACCACACTTGTCTATGGTATGTCCATAGAGTCTACAATACTTGCAGTACAATTGCGAGCCAGCTTGATCGGTGCTCACTTTCTCGTAACTGTACCACGACTTCTTACGGGAGGATGGTTCGGGTGTCAGCCAGTGGATGAGGCTGTAAGTGTCAGCCGACTTAGCACACTTCAGGTAGTCGGTTTCTTCTTTATCTGCTAAGTATAGACGGACAGGAGGCGGCACACGCCTCAAGAATTCTTCAACTAGCATCAGGTTGACGAGTTCTGTAAAAGTAGAGACATGTGCTGCTTCCAGCCATTTCATAAAATATCTCCGTTTTGTGTTAGCAAACTCGAGGAAGGTAGTGGTACTTCAGGTGGTCACGGAATTTCCTTCGATAACTTTCTGTGGAGAGGAGGTAGGCGTCCAACACTGCTTGTTTCAGAGTCTGGCAGTCATTCTCAGACGCCAAAGTACTGAGTGTGACTGCAGCTCTACCTGTAAGATGGACTCTGAGAAGTGTGGCCCATTGGTCGACAGGCCAACTGAGTTGATTAGCAAGGGTTTCAAAGGTGGTAAAAAACACATCAACTTCTGCTTCTACAAAGGATGGCATTAACTTACTTGCATGTGATATATTAAAACTGATGGGAAGATTGGCAGTAGCTTGCTGTGCGTTGAGCGAGGTGTGAAGTTTCCAACGCGATTTCTCGTTGACGACACTCTAGAGCCAGAGTCGCTTGTTGCTTGTCATGTTCGCGTTGCATCTCCAACTCGCGTTGTTTTGTTTCAAGCTGTACTCGTTCCCGCTCACGGAGTAGTGCAACCTCACGTTCCTGGAGGGCGAGTCCACGTTCGTGTTCTCTCTCTCCTCAAGGCAGCTTCACGTTCTTGTTCTTCCCTTCGTATGGCAGCTGCTTCTCTTTGTTGTTCGAGGGCTTACCTTTGCTGCTCACGTTCAATCTTGGCCAGCTCTAGTTTGAGTTTCATCGTTGCCAAGTCAGTTTTATCTGCAATATAGTAAGTTTCATGAGTTTCAGAGTCTATCTTACCTTGCTCTAAATAGTGATCCAGCAACAGGTTGTGTATGTCATTTTTGTTGGCTTGGTAGGGAACTTCTAGTTGATACTCATGTGCAAGAGTTTGTAATTCAGTCCTCTTGGCACGACTTAAAGTCCCTATTTCACCTGCTGGATCTGCACGGAAAGCTTGGAGACGAAACATGGTGAAATTAGCAAATAAATGTACAACGCATATACCGTTATATAGTGAATGTCAGAAAACAGGACAACGTGGCAACTTGTACCTATCCTGTGGGATCTTTAACAATTAACGTTAAGTACAAGAGTGTTAAATGATTAATTTAAATCAAGGGCGCAGGAAATCTTGTACCCGGTACTCATGTAAGAGGATAAGGGCAAGAAAATCCTACTAAACAAATGAAACAGTTTCGAAAACCAAATGAAACAGTTAACTGCCTCAAAAGTAAAATTGGTAGTCCAAGGATGTAGGCATACCTTGCCGAGTCTCTATAGGACATAAGCAAGTTTTTCCTACTGAAATTAATATGATACTTACAGAATTAGCGAACTTTTGTGCTCTGAAAAAGTAAGCTAATTCCCTACCGTTGTATGAATCATCATCTCTGACTGACGTGTAGGGTGCGAGGTGTCAACTGGTGACGAGAACTGCTGCTGAGGTCCCAATTCAGCAACTAAAAGTTCGAGCTAGAGGAAACTATGGGCCCTCTTTATCCTCCTACAGTCAGATTGCAGAAGATTAGGAGCACTTGACCCGGGGCAGACCACAGTACCAGGGTACCAATATGATGATCTGTCAAAAAATGAGAAATATCCAAGGGACAAAAGTGGTAAACACGAGTAATAACACGGAGGGAAGATGACCAATTAAGAGTATGACTGCGGCCTACAGTCACCACGTAATCAAAAGTTGTCTCACCTTCACCATATGCTACTCTCGTAATGCACATACACTCCGCACCATATAAAAAATGAAATTGAATATGAAAAAATAGTAAAAGCTACGTTACGAAAGTTAAACACGCTTCCATTATTACTACTTGGCACCAGTACCTGAGTGAAGCTCCTAGGACAGGCCCCCACTTAATATGTGGACGGTAACGCGTTGGTGTTCGGCTGTTTCAAAAGCTAGGGGTATGGCCTCGTCACATATAAAAACAAAAAAGAGAAAATCTGGAACTTCGTCTGTGGTAAGGTAATGGGAAGACACACAAAACACAAGTAAATTTAACAATGAGATTTTAATTACGTTAGAAAGCAAAACATGAATAAAATGGACATAAAATTCGTATCATAAAATCAATCAATCAAAATAATAAGAATAATCAAATGACAAAATGAAAAGTTACGTTAAGACAAGTGAGTAATAACAAGTGAACAATATACAATGTAAATATGGGTGCAGGAATATTGGCTTTAAGCTGCCACCTCTCTTAGTACACGTAAGCCAGAGCTTAGTCTACCAACGAGACGTGTTAACTTGTTGAAAGCACTGGATATTCTGAGGTCTGCAGGTCGTGGTGGCCCCAGACATCAGGTAGTGTGGCGGTGGAGGAGCAGGTGCGACTGACCACCAGCCAATCAGCGATGAGCAGGCGACGGACAGGTAGTTTGGTGGTTCGAGTGGTGGAGGCGGAGCAGGTGTTCCTGGTGCTGAATACGTTTGCTCTCTGGCAAACCTGGTGTTGTACTTGTTGATATTTCTTCCATATTAGTTGTATAGGGATGTATAGCGACGAACTTAGGAGGGAAGAGCAGGCTCAATCTCTCTTGAAGGAGAATATCGTCACACTCTCTTGGAGATCACACTAGGCGCTTCTGGCCCTTGGAGAGGGGCTCAACGTCACACATTTTGGGGATGCGGCTCCAACACTTAGCCTCGTTGTCATGGTGCACACACCCACTCGAGCCGTTGTGACTCCCTACTCTCTCCTCAGGTGAATTGATCTCCTCAATCCCCCTTTGACTTATTAGTATTAACTTTCTACCCTGTCCACAGCACTGGTTCTTGGGTTCTTTCTCTCTCTCCTGTACTATTTCATGGGAAGCCCACTAGGACAAGGTCAAATACCAGCAAATTTGAATACATTTACTGGACAGAGCACATACACAATACATATACACATATAATAATAATGAATCCTATACTCTATACTATTACAATCAGGTGCTCTCCAAAACCATCAGAACTCTATTATCAGTTTAACCAAGTGGTATCCTATCTTCTGATTCACCACCTGAATACTCTCAACCTCCTCAAGTAGATCAAGTCTACATACACCGTTGCACTATCGACAAGAGAAATATATATATATAAATGTGCACATGAAAATCAGCATGTGGAATGCAATAACATATATCAGCATAAATGTTTCTTGATACACCACAATGATCAATCGATCACTCTATCAGTCCTAGAACGCATACATCTGTAGGTAATCCAAGCCTACGACTGTAACTCTAAACTTCAGTATAAAGTACTCCTTGACATAAGGATGCAAACAAATCACTCACCTCTCACTGCGTCTTGCACGCTAATGACAAGCAAACACTATCAACTCCCTACAAGTAATCCACCAGAACTTCCCTTCCACCTCTGGAAGTTCACTACCCTGATATCTTCAGGTTCTCCCGGCTTAACTACCAGGATCCTCTGCAGCTCCTCCAGGCTGCTACCATGAAGTTTCTTTGAGTAACTACGGTGCTTCACCCTTCTGCTAGGGTCCTCCACAGCTCTCTTGGCTGCTACATTATGGAGTTTCCCTCGAGCAACTATGGTGCTTCACCACCTCTACAGAAGCACGTGACACTCCCCTTCACTGCTTCTCCTCACAGCTCGAGGTCCTCTGTTGCACTACCTGGGAGTCTCATCAACTACTTCAATCTGTGCTGGCTTCGAAGTTCTCAGCAACTTCTTCCCCAAAGACAAACCTGCAACCCATCGACACTCCAATAAAATGTTTCCCCTTTAACACATAAACAAAAATAATCACACATATGTTTGCCTCCAACCTCTATCTGTCCTCTACATATTGTGAGAGTGGACTTCCCCGTTGGGCGGGTCCATACTCCACCTCGCCCGGCGGCGGTCCTCACTTACGCTGGGAGGGTCAATCCGCCGTCAGGAGCCGGGCTCCCTCATTTGCCTGCCAGCGCTCAGAGGAGACGGATGTCGCTCCGTGTTCCTCCCTCTCCACTCTCTTATTTTAGGCCTTCTGCCTTATTAAAACATGTCTTACTTATCAATAAACATTGCTACTGTCGCTGGGCACACGACCAACTACAAGCAATCACTATGAACTGGCGTATATCGTGCTTAGCACAGATTGTCTAGTCGAGGGCGCTATCCCTCTGACGGCGTCCGGGCGCTCCACACAGCCCACGAAAATGTCTCTGGGTGGTTTAATACTCTCCTCGTCGACCAGGACTTGAGACCACAACGTTCCCAGCTCGATTTCCACAGCTGGTACGTCTGCACACTTCTCTTCTCTTCGAGATATATCACTAGGGGTTCCCTTCTGACGGGAGCTCAACGGAGCGCGGCTTTCCCCCTGCGATGTCTGGCCTCAAGTGAGGTCAAAGCCCTCCAGAAGCGAGCTTCACGCCTCCAGCAAAATGTCCACATCTAGCCAGTCATTTATCTGTTTTCTTCTTCACTGCCCATAATCTTAAATTGTTCATCATATCCAACCAGCTATTTTACATATGGGTTATCACCTCAATATTTGCTAGACCTTCTAATCAGGTCAAGCTTGATGAATAGCTCTCAAGAAGGGAGACTCGTTTTTCCTGCAGGCTGAGATCATAACACTAGGAATTATCCCCCCCCCCCAAAAAAAAAAAAATCTAGGAAACAAAGGCTGGCATACCGAAAGGGAAATTATGAGGAGATGAGAAGCTTCCTAAGGGAAATACCTTGAGACATAGACCTCAGAGCTAAGTCTGTACAAGTTATGATGGACTATGTCACCCAAAAGTGTCAGGACGGCAGTAAGCAGATACATCCCGGCCCAAAATGAAAAATTAGAGAAGCAAAAGAAGAATCCATGGTATAATAGGTCATGTATGGAAGCGAAGAAACTGAACAAAAAGGGCGTGAGAGGAACTTCCGGAATAACAGAACACCAGAAAGCAGAGAGAGAGTACAGAGAACCAGGAATGAGTATGTCAGGGTGAGAAGAGAAGCAGAGAAAAGTTATGAAAATGATATAGCAAACAAAGCCAAGACAGAACCGAAGCTACTCCACAGTCACATCAGAAGGAAAACAACAGCAAAAAAACAGGTAGTGAAACTTAGAACAGGCAAGGACAGGTATACAGAGAATGACAAAGAGGTGTGTGAAGAACTCAACAAGAGATTCCAGAAGGTCTTCACAACAGAACAAGGTGAGGTCACTGTAAGGGAAATAAAAGGGAAGTAAGAAAGTAAAGGGAAGAAAGGGAAGTAAACCAGGCGGCATTGGAAGGGTTCGAAATTACGAGAGAAGAGGTCAAGAGACACCTGCTAGATCTGGATGTTAGAAAGCCTGTTGGTCCAGACGGGATCTCGCCATGGGTACTGAAAGAGTGTGCAGAGGCACTTTGCTTGCCATTCTCCATAGTGTATAGTAGGTCACTGGAAACGGGAGACCTACCAGGAAATATAGAAGACGGCGAATGTGGCCCCAATATACAAAAAGGGCAAACAGGCAGGAGGGCACTGAACTACAGGCCAGTATCCTTGACTTGTATACCATGCAAGGTGATGGAGAAGATCGTGGAGAAAAAACCTGATATCACATCTGGAGAGAAGGGACTTCGTGACAAAATCGCGCCAACATGGGTTCAGGAGGGTAAATCTTGCCTGATTGGCTTAATAGAATTGTACGACCAGGTGACAAAGATTAAGCAAGAAAGAGAGGGCTGGGCGGACTGCATTTTCTTGGATTGTCGGAAAGCCCTTTGACACAGTACCGCATAAGAGGCTGGTACATAAGCTGGAGAGACAGGCAGGTGTAGCAGGTAAGGTGCTCCAGTGGATAAGGGAGTACCTAAGCAATAGGAAGCAGAGAGTTACGGTGAGGGGTGAGACCTCCGATTGGCGTGAAGTCACCAGTGGAGTACCACAGGGCTCTGTACTCGGTCCTATCTTGCTTCTGATATATGTAAATGATCTCCCGGAGGGTATAGATTCATTTCTCTCAATGTATGCGGACGATACCAAAATTATGAGAAGGATTAAGACAGAAGAGGACTGTTTGAGGCTTCAAGAAGA
This sequence comes from Procambarus clarkii, assembly GCF_040958095.1. Taxonomy (NCBI): domain Eukaryota; kingdom Metazoa; phylum Arthropoda; class Malacostraca; order Decapoda; family Cambaridae; genus Procambarus; species Procambarus clarkii. The sequence goes on along the minus strand of NC_091151.1, from coordinate 52,569,311 downwards.
CCTAGACAAGCTGAAAGGAATGGTCGAACAAATGGTTATTAGAGTTGAACCCAACCAAATGTAATGTAATGAAGATAGGTTTAGGGAGCAGGTATGGCCAGATACAAGGTATCAGCTGGGAGAGGAAATTCTTCTGGTTGTCATTGAAAGAAAAGACTTGTGGGTTGATATCACCCCAGACCTGTCTCCTGCAGCCCATATCAAGCGGATAACATCAGCGGCATATGCCAGGCTGGCCAAAATACGAACGGCATTCAGAAACTTGTGTAAAGAATCATTCAAAACTTTGTATACCACATATGTCAGGCCAATCTTGGAGTATGCAGCCCCAGCATAGAGTCCATATCTAGTCAAGGATAAGACTAAACTGGAAAAGGTTCAAAGGTTTGCCACCAGACTAGTACCCGAGCTAAGAGGTATGAGCTACGAGGAGAGACTATGGGAATTAAACCTCACTTCGCAGAAAGACAGAAGAGTTAGGGGGACATAATCACCACATTCAAGATTCTGAAGGGAACTGATAGGGTAGATAAAAAAAAGCTATTTAACACAAGGGGCACATGCACAAGGGGACACAGGTGGAAACTGACTGCCCAAATGAGCCACAGAGATATTAGAAAGAACTTTTTTAGTGTCAGAGTGGTTGACAAATGGAATGCATTAGGAAGTGATGTGGTGGAGGCTGACTCCATACACAGTTTCAAGTGTAGATATGATAGAGCCCAATGGGCTCAGGAATCTGTACACCAGTTGATTGACAGTTGAGAGGCGGGCCGAAAAGCAGAGCTCAACCGCCGCAAGCACAGCTAGGTGAATACAACTAGGTAAAAAACACACACACACACGTACATATATATATATATATATATATTATATATATATATATATATATATATAATATATATATATATAATATATATATATAATATATATATATATATATATATATATATATATATATATATATATATATATATATATATAAGAATTTATCTTGTGTCTAACTAGGTCTCTGTGACTCATTTGGTTACTAAGTTTCCACCTGTGTCCTATAGTTCGCGTACCACCCGTGCTAGTTAATCGTTATCTACCCTGGCAATTCCTCTGAGAATTTTATAGGTTATGATCATGTCTCCTTTTACTCTTCTCTCTTCCTCACGACACTGGAAGCCGCGAGGAAGACGTTATTGCATAAGGCAGTGATGTGGTGGAGGACTCCATAAACGGTTTCAAATGTAGATATGAAGGAGCCCAATAGAGTCGGGAACCTGTTCACCGGTTGATTGACAGTTGAGCGGCGGGACCAGAGTCAGAGCTTAACCCCCGCAAGCACAACTAGGCGAGTACATCCCCAAGATGTAGCCCGTATTACCTAAGGGACTGTACCTATGTCCTGTTAATTGAAAAGAGGCATCAAATTAAAAAAACTCTGCCCATTTGTTCTTTCTCCAGCCGTAAATCGATCCTGGTTCTCACTCTTCTTGTAATGCCTGGCATTAGGTTAGTAAATATTAAAACAATGGAGACACTCACTATAATGCCGTAGTGCTTAAGTCAAGGTGAAGGAAAGACATCAATATCTGAATAAGTGTATTAAAAACCAAATTTGCGACTGTAACCTTTATCTTTCTCAATGTGTTGTATACAATGTTGATCATTGTTTACAGTACCAAGAGAAAGGATCGGAGGTCACATCCGAGAATTAGGTTTTAATGCACTTATTACACTTACATTAAAACAATCTTTAGAATTATTTTGCATAGTGTTGCATGATTAGCAATGATTATTTTATAGTGACTATTTTATCATGATTATTTTAATGCAGAATAGTTGATATTTACTTAAATTCTAGTTAGTATGTTAATTTGTTGTTAGATAATTGTTGCCTGTTCCTGCTCCTGCAAATTATCTTAACCGTCTGTATTTTAATATTGTGACTTAACACCGAGTCATGGTAGACTTATTATTAATTTGCATGTTACATGTTGCATGTTGCATTTGGCTGTTTAATTAGATTATGGAAATAAATTTTGTTGTATACAGTTTGTTTCTTAACAAGTTGCTAATCATTTAATTTACTTGTTGAATGTGAAATGGACGCATTTGAAAATCGATTATTTTGGATCAACCGGCAGATTAGTCAATATGTGTAGGTAAACATTATATAATATCTCAGATTATACAAACAGACATGAAGATTATATTTTCCAGCCACATGTTTGAGGTCAGCTGATGCGGTGTTGACGTGTTTGAGGTCAGCTGATGCGGTGTTGACATGTTTGAGGTCAGCTGATGCGGTGTTGACGTGTTTGAGGTCAGCTGATGAGGTGTTGACATGTTTGAGGTCAGCTGATGAGGTGTTGACATGTTTGAGGTCAGCTGATGCGGTGTTGACGTGTTTGAGGTCAGCTGATGAGGTGTTGACATGTTTGAGGTCAGCTGATGAGGTGTTGACATGTTTGAGGTCAGCTGATGAGGTGTTGACATGTTTGAGGTCAGCTGATGAGGTGTTGACATGTTTGAGGTCAGCTGATGAGGTGTTGACATGTTTGAGGTCAGCTGATGAAGTGTTGACATGTTTGAAGTCAGCTGATGCGGTGTTGACATGTTTGAAGTCAGCTGATGAGGTGTTGACATGTTTGAAGTCAGCTGATGAGGTGTTGACACGTTTGAAGTCAGCTGATGAGGTGTTGACATGTTTGAAGTCAGCTGATGAGGTGTTGACATGTTGAAGTCAGCTGATGAGGTGTTGACACGTTTGAAGTCAGCTGATGAGGTGTTGACACGTTTGAAGTCAGCTGATGAGGTGTTGACACGTTTGAAGTCAGCTGATGAGGTGTTGACACGTTTGAAGTCAGCTGATGAGGTGTTGACACGTTTGAAGTCAGCTGATGAGGTGTTGACACGTTTGAAGTCAGCTGATGAGGTGTTGACACGTTTGAAGTCAGCTGATGAGGTGTTGACACGTTTGAAGTCAGCTGATGAGGTTTGACACGTTTGAAGTCAGCTGATGAGGTGTTGACATGTTTGAAGTCTGCTGATGCAGTATTGATGTGCTTTGACATCACCTCCCGGATGTGTGTCCAGGTTTAAGGCAGCCAACATTGTATTATGTGTTAAAATATGAGCATATATAATTGTTAGAAATATTATATAGAATTTCTTGTACCTTTTTCGCTTGCCAATATCCAGTTTAATTTGTATAATTCTAATCAGAGAAAGTAATTAACTTAGAAGATTCTCCTCCTCTGGGTCTTCTAGGGCAGGATAAGTACCTTAATATTGTTCAGGACAATATTAATATATCAGGCATGCTATTAGGGACCCACAACTGATAGCGACATTTTAGTACAAGTTTATACCGTGATATATATTGTGGAATGGTATATTGCCATATCGTCATTTAAAGGGGTGGTGGTCAGCTGAGTTGAACAGGCACTCCGGTGGTTTAATTACGTCAGTGTTATAATAACCTTTTTATTCTGTTATATTAATTTGGTGGTGCCATTGCTATCAGTCCTGCATTATTTGGAATATTAATTTACTGGTTCTTTGTTAAGTAATTATCTGTCACACCTTTTTTATTGTTTATTCTGCACAGGTGGAGAATATTTTTACGTGGAATTTTCCATTATTCATGTTGCTCTTGTTCAGGGCAGTCTATTAATATTATACATTGTTTTGTATTTGATTGGTTGCGGGGCTTGGCCATTTTTTTTTTTTTTTTTTTGTTCTTTTGAGATATATACAAGAGTTGTTACATTCTTGTACAGCCACTAGTACACGTAGCGTTTCGGGCAGGTCCCTGGAATACGATCCCCTGCCGCGAAGAATCGTTGTTACAACCAAGTACACATTTTACTGTTGAGTTAAACAGAGGCTACAGTTAAGGAATGCGCCCAGTAAATCCTCCCCGCCAGGATACGAACCCATGACATAGCGCTCGCGGAACGCCAGGCGAGTGTCTTACCACTACACCACGGAGACTGCGAATATCTTATTTTTTGGAATATCTTGAGAAATAGTACCTTACTGCCAGTGGATGATAACAGTTACTATTAGTTGTTCTCTAATTATGGTATGTTCCAATTAATGCGTGTTTGAGGGATCCTATTAGTGCTTGTTCCTATTAGAGTGTGTTTGAGGAATCCAACTAGAGCATTTTCCTTAGGAGTGGAGTATCTAGGGTATGTCACGCAGAGCAGTGATGCAGACTTACTGACGACGCACTTGACTTGGACTTGGACGACACTAGACTTGGACGACACTGACTGGACGACACTAGACTTGGCCGACACTGACTTGGACGACACTAGACTTGGACGCATGACTTGGACGCACTTGACTTGGACGACACTAGACTTGGACGACACTTGACTTGGACGACACTAGACTTGGACGACACTAGACTTGGACGACACTTGACTTGGACGACACTAGACTTGGACGACACTTGACTTGGACGACACTTGACTTGGACGACACTACTTCGACACTTGGACTCGACACACTTGACTTGGACGACACTAGACTTGGACGACACTTGACTTGGACGACACTAGACTTGGACGACACTTGACTTGGACGACACTTGACTTGGACGACACTAGACTTGGACGACACTTGACTTGGACGACACTAGACTTGGACGACACTTGACTTGGACGACACTTGACTTGGACGACACTTGACTTGGACGACACTTGACTTGGACGACACTAGACTTGGACGACACTTGACTTGGACGACACTAGACTTGGACGACACTTGACTTGGACGACACTTGACTTGGACGACACTTGACTTGGACGACACTTGACTTGGACGACACTTGACTTGGACGACACTTGACTTGGACAACACTAGACTTGGACGACACTTGACTTGGACAACACTAGACTTGGACGACACTTGACTTGGACGACACTAGACTTGGACGACACTTGACTTGGACGACACTTGACTTGGACGACACTTGACTTGGACGACACTTGACTTGGACGACACTAGACTTGGACGACACTTGACTTGGACGACACTTGACTTGGACAACACTATACTTGGACGACACTTGACTTGGACAACACTATACTTGGACGACACTTGACTTGGGTGCCACTTGACTTGGACGACACTTGACTTGGGCGCCACTTGACTTGGACGACACTTGACTTGGGTGCCACTTGACTTGGACGACACTTGACTTGGGTGCCACTTGACTTGGACGACACTTGACTTGGGTGCCACTTGACTTGGACGACACTTGACTTGGGTGCCACTTGACTTGGACGACACTTGACTTGGACGACACTTGACTTGGACGACACTTGACTTGGACGACACTTGACTTGGACGACACTTGACTTGGACGACACTTGACTTGGACGACACTTGACTTGGACGACACTTGACTTGGACGACACTTGACTTGGACGACACTTGACTTGGGCGCCACTTGACTTGGGCCCCACTTGACTTGGACGACACTTGACTTGGGTGCCACTTGACTTGGGTGCCACTTGACTTGGGCGCCACTTGACTTGGGTGCCACTTGACTTGGGTGCCACTTGACTTGGGTGCCACTTGACTTGGGTGCCACTTGACTTGGGCGCCACTTGACTTGGGCCCCACTTGGGTGCCACTTGACTTGGGCGCCACTTGACTTGGGCGCCACTTGACTTGGGTGCCACTTGACTTGGGTGCCACTTGGGTGCCACTTGACTTGGGCCCCACTTGACTTGGGTGCCACTTGACTTGGGTGCCACTTGGGTGCCACTTGACTTGGGCCCCACTTGACTTGGGCGCCACTTGACTTGGGTGCCACTTGACTTGGGTGCCACTTGACTTGGGTGCCACTTGACTTGGGTGCCACTTGGGTGCCACTTGACTTGGGCCCCACTTGACTTGGGTGCCACTTGACTTGGGTGCCACTTGGGTGCCACTTGACTTGGGCCCCACTTGACTTGGGCGCCACTTGACTTGGGTGCCACTTGACTTGGGTGCCACTTGGGTGCCACTTGACTAGGGCCCCATTAGACTTGGGCACCATTTGACGTGGGCGCCACGTGGACGCCAATTGACTTGGGCGCCACTTGAATAAAACGGCACTTGACCGCCAACACAAAACACAAAACGTTTTGAAAACTTTCATTTTCGTGGTCCCTTAAGTGAACGAATAACTTGTCTTGAGAATGGTGTAGAAGAGCATTTGAGAAACTTTTACTGCAAAAATCTAAGCATATATCTTCAATAATATACGTTTTTTCTAAAACTATTTTGTTCCTAATGTATTACAAATAGTTATTAAATTTTAAAATATAAAATTTATGGTCTTTTTTGTAAAATTCATTAATAAATAGTGAATGAGATTTAAAGGCTAATACTCCTTATGTATTACACTAAACACTAATATCAAGTTTAAATATAAAATTTATGTATTATTCCCTAAAATAATTGATATAAATTGTAAATGTTGCTTGATTGAGGTGTGAAACATTCTTAAGACTTTGTTTTCTTATATATCGACGTGTGCTTAGTTTAACTGTCTCAAGTGAACAGTTCATCAAACAAAAAGATTAACATTCGTCAACCCTTAAAATCTCATGTTATCTTGAACAGTATATTATATATATTTATATATATATATATATATATATATATATATATATATATATATATATATATATATATATATATATATATTGCAGTACTCCGTACTGTACTCCGCACTAGTAGCAAATACTACTGGGCAAATACTCCAAGTAGCAAATGCTACTTGGGTAGCAGTACTCCGCACTGCTACCCAAATTGCTGTCCCAGCCTTCTTGTCTTCCTCCTCAGCATCAGATGACCTGGTTAAGGAAATTCTACCTGACACCCTGAGTGATGTAGCGGGAATACAGGACCCCCACTACACGGAATGCGACACGAAATGGGGTGCCATGGCAGACCCAGAACTCAGACCAGCCATGCCGAAAGCAAAGAAACAATCCAGTTGGGACAGCCCCATTGTAGACAAAGAAGCCACAGCTTTGCTGGAGTCAGCAACAACCCCCAGTGATCGTGCACGCCTCACAGCTGTGCAGGCTTCCCATGCAGGGGACTTCCTTTTGGCAGTCCCTATGTCTGCGACAGGCACACGTCTTGATCCGCAGGAGCTCCGTATTGCAGTCGCTATCCGTCTTGCTGCCCCTATCCACACTGTACATAGGTGTATTTGCGGCGAGGCAGATGCTGACGAATATGGACTGCATGGCCTGCACTGTGGAAAATCTGGTGGTTGGCACACTAGACACGACGAAGTCAATGACATCATTAAAAGAAGCCTTGCCTCTGCTCAGTGTCCAGCGGAGAGAGAGCCCCGCAACCTACTGAACCGTGACTCTGTTAGCTTGACCGGCCGACCAGACGGAATCACACTGCGACCGTGGAAGGGTGGCAGACAGTTGGCATGGGACTATACTTGTGTATCCACCCTGGCAACCACATACATCAACCTCTCTGCCGGCACAGCAGGAGCCGCGGCGACACGCAGAGAAAGAGACAAGTCAGCCAAGTACAGGCAATTAGATCATCGGTACAACTTCGTTCCAATAGGGTCTGAGACCCTAGGCCCATGGGGACAGAGTGCAAGAAGGTTTCTTAAGGATCTTGATTCCAAGCTCATTGACACCACAAGAGACCCTAGAGCAGCAAGTTTTCTCTTTCAGCGCCTCAGTGTCGCGATCCAGAGGGGGAATGCTCACTGCATCCTCGGTTCATGCCCAGCGTCGGAGGAGTTCGAGGAAATCTACAGCCTCTAGGAAGCGAACTTTTTTTTGTGTCCTCTTAATGTTAATTTTTTGTATAAAATCAGATATGTAACTGTATAACCTTGCATAATAAAGTGTACACCATAAAAAAAGGGGGGTGGTAGGAGAAGCGAACACTCTTACGTATTCAGAGTTAAATGGCAAGTTTTTCCCTGAATGCTCTGTGTTCCCTTCTCTGAGGCTGTGGGTCCCTATAATTGCACCAGTGGTGGTACCCCCCTATATATATATATATATATATATATATATATATATATAATATATATATATAATATATATATATATATATATATATATATATATATATATATATATATATATATATATAATATATATATATATATATATAAATATATATATATATATATATATATATATATATATATATTTATATATATATATTATTAAATATGACCAAAAAAGTAAGATTAATAATTCTAACACGAATTTTCTCGATCTTTCTTAAGTTTCTTTTCACTGTTGATGGTATTTGAAAAATGAATTCTCCAAAATTAATTTTTATTTCTAGTCTGACGCGACACTTGAGCGCGTTTTCGTAAAACTTATTACATTTTCAAAGACTTTAGTTTAAACACACACAACTAAACTATAACTGAATAGAGCTTAAACATCTTCGATTTTTTATACCTGCATTTGGGTGAGGTGATATCATACAGCAGTTTTGGATGAGGTGAAAACAAACTTTCAACACAAGACTGAACACGAAATAATGGGTATTGAAGGTAAGAATGGAAGTAATTGCAAAGGGCGTATTGGCCCATATTTCTTGATGCTTCTATATTGGAGCGGAGTCTTGAAGTGGGTAGAATATAGTTGTGCATTAATTGGCTGTTGATTGCTGGTGTTGACTTCTTGATGTGTAGTGCCTCACAGATGTCAAGCCGCCTGCTATCGCTGTATCTATCTATGATTTCTGTGTTGTTTGCTAAGATTTCTCTGGTGATGGTTTGGTTGTGGGAAGAGATTATATGTTCCTTAATGGAGCCCTGTTGCTTATGCATCGTTAAACGCCTGGAAAGAGATGTTGTTGTCTTGCCTATATACAGAGTTTTTTGAGGCTTACAGTCCCCAAGAGGGCATTTGAAGGCATAGACGACGTTGGTCTCTATTAGAGCGTTCTGCTTTGTGTCTGGAGAGTTTCTCATGAGTAGGCTGGCCGGTTTTCTGGTTTTATAGTAAATCTTAGGGGAATAGGGAGGACTTTGGGGGTCGTGGAGAAGGGAGGTCTTGAGGAGAGGGGGAAGTGGAGGGAGGGTGGTCTAGGTGGCCTCTTGGTGGGTGGCTTGCAGGGGGCTGGGGCAGGAAGGCCTTCTATTAAGTGGGAGGTGGGTTTGATCCTCCTCCCACCGGGGCTGTTGAACTGCCTGTGGAGGGTTCCCCACTCCCCTCTGGGATCGAAGGGGTTCTGGGCTGTGGTTCCCATATTCCTGTATCTCTCCCCATGAGCTTCTTCCTCACTGCTGCCCTCAATCTCTCCTCCCTGGCCATATCCCTCTGCAGGAATACCATTTTGAACTTTGTTACATTGAATAGGCTGCTCTTCCTTGCTAAAAATTTCTTCTTTTGTGTCCTTGCTTTTGAAAACCACTTTCATCAATCAGTCTCTATCCTTGTTGTACTGGCCAAGCCTGAATACCTTTTCTATATTCTGTTATTCCCTCTCAATCTGTAACCCTTCAAGGATCTCTTTAACTGGGACTTTGTCCATATCTTTCCTCTCCCCTTAACTGGTCGCTATTTGCTCCTTAATACCTACTACGATTACTGCTCTTTTCCTCTCTCAGTCGGCTAGTACATCTTGCTACTTCCTGAGAAGTAGCTGTGCCTAGCTCTGCTTGTGAAGCGGTACCTCACTGTGGTAAGTGCCTCTCAGATGTCTTCAACAGTGTGCAAGGTTTATATAATAAATCATGGCTACTAATGCATTCCATTCAACAATAGTATAGTAATCTTGAGAATAGACAGGAGTCAAGGATATCACTCATGGGCTCACTAGGGAACAGGAAAAAGCTGCTAATACCCTAGATCTCCACAATCCCCCCCCCCCCCCTTCCCCACTGCAAACAGAAGGCACACAAATTCAAGTACATAAAAATGCACGCACTCGCAATCACACACGCACACACTCACACACAAACCTACTGAAACACATTGAAACACACTGCAACACACACACATAAACATCAGCCGCGTATGCGAGGCTAGCTAACATCAGAACTGTCTTCTGAAAATTGTGTAACGAATATTTCACAACCCTGTATCACACCAATGTATGGCCAATCCTGGAGTATGCGGCTCCGGCATGGAGCCCGTACCTTGTAAAGCACAAGATGAAAGTGGAAAATGTTCAGAGGTATGCCACTAGGCTAGTCCCAGAACTAAGAGGCAGGAGATACAAGGAAAGGGTGAGGGAACTGCAACTCACGTCAGTGGAAGACAGAAGAGCTCGGAAAGATTCTCAAGGGAATTGACAGGGTAGACTGAGATGGATTATTTAACATGGGTGACACAGGTGAAAACTGAGTACTCAAATGAGCCACAGATACCTTAGAACAAACTTTTTCAGTGTCAGAGTAGTTATTAAATGGAATGCACTAGGAAGTGATGTGGTGAAGGCTGACTCCATACACAGTTCCAAATGTAGATATGATGGAGCCTAGTAGGCTGAGGAATCTGTTTGACGGTTGAGAGGCGGAACAAAGAACCAAAGCTCAACCCCCGAAAGCACAACTAGGTTAGTACACACACACACACACAAACACACACACACACACACACACACACACACACACACACACACACACACACACACACACACACACACACACACACACACACACACTACAACGTATATATTGACAAATTCATGACGAAGGAGGAGCAGATAGCCCACAGAGCAAGCAAACAACAATACAACTCTTCCCATTTGAGCGTAGCTACACACCCCAATGCTAATCCACCCCATGCTAACCAGCTCACACCTGCTTCTCAGGTCACTCCCTCCCCAAATCAGCCCTCCCTGCCCTAGCTTATCTCCCCAACACCTCCCTTGACCCCTCTGACCCCACTGCAGTCAAATTCATCCCACATTCCAAGGACCCCCTCATCACCTCATCCCCCAAAACCCGTCCAGCCCTCATCCCCTCAACCCCCAAAACCCACCCAGCCCTCATCCCCTCAACCCCAAAAATCCACCCAGCCCTCATCCCCTCAACCCCCAAAACCTACCTAGCCCTCATCCCCTCAACCCCCAAAACCTACCCAGCCCTCACCCCTCCTCATCCCCTCTCCTTCCATGTGACCTCCCACCCTTGCAAGGGGGGTGGGAGGTTCCCCCACCTCCTCTATCCTTCCCCCTCCCAACCTCTATCTGACTCCCAACCTTACGCTATCTCCCAACCCCTCTATGCCTATCAGACCCTCCCTAATCTTCAGACCCAGTATGCCCTTCCTACTCCAGACCTACCTACCCAGGCCCTACCCCAGACCCTGCTACCTACCTTCCTAGAAGCCCAGCCCCCATTAGCCCCCCAAGCACCCCTCCCGACCTCTTTCACCCCCCCCATACACCCCCGGACCACCCCCCCCCCGGATCCCCCCCGGACATCCCCCGGATCCTCCCCACCCCCAGTCATCCCCCAAACACCCCCCAGATCCCCCAGGTCCCCCCTGCCCCCAGTCACCCCCAGACACCCCCCCAGATCCCCCCAGACCCCCAGAGAAAGGGAGAACTCTGGTACAAGAGTTTCCATGAAGAATCTCAAGGTTTGGTACACCAATGCTGATGGGGTATCTAATAAAGCAGAAGAGATAAAAGAAAGAGTGAGTGAAGCAGATCCTGACATAGTTGCAATTGTGGAAACTAAAATTAATGACATGATCACAAATGCAATCTTTCCTGAAGGGTACCAGGTGATACGAAAAGAGAGGACACAGAGACGGGGAGGGGGAGTGGCACTCCTAATAAAGCGGAAATGGAAGTTTGAAGACCTGGGAAATCGGGTTACCAATGAGTGTACAAGCTTCATACATGGAACTCTGACAGTAGATGGGAGGAAGATTGTGATCTTGGTAATCTACAATCCCCCACCAAACAGTAGAAGACCCAGGCAGGAGTATGATGACAACAACAAGGCATGTATAGATGAACTGCAGAAGGCAGCAACACTAGCCCACAGAATGAGAGCGAAGCTGCTGATCATGGGGGACCTAAATCATGGAGAGATAAATTGGGAATCAAGGAATCCCCATGGAGGGGACGAAACGTGGGGAGCAAAATTAGTAGATGTTATAGACAGGAATTTCCTGACACAACATGTGAAGGAAGACACAAGGGAAAGAGGAGGAGATGCACCGAGCCTATTAGACCTGATTTTCACCCAGAACGTAGAAGATATCGAGAATTTAGAGCATGAAATACCTCTACAGGCCAGTGACCATTGTGTCCTAGTCTTTGACTACATGATGGAATTCAAACTTATGACCATGGGACAAGAGATCTGGAAAAGGAGAGTTGACTACAGGAAAGGAGACTATAAGAGGATAAGGGACTATCTGGTTGAAGTGCAGTGGGAGGAAGAAATTAGAGGAAAAACAGGCCAAGATATGATGGACCTAGTCATACAGAGATGCCAGGAGGCCGAAGAGAGATTTATACCAAGAGTAAAGGGAAAAAATAAGAAGGAATATAATAACCCATGGTTTAATAGACAGTGTCAGGAAGCAAAAATGGCCAGCAGGTGGGAGTGGAGGAAGTACAGAAGACAAAGGACAGAGGACAATAGGATCAGATGCAACAGAGCTAGGAACGATTACATTAACATAAGACGAACATCGGAAAGGGACTATGAGAACGATATTGCAATCAAAGCGAAAAAACAACCTAAGTTACTTCACAGTCATATAAGAAGCAAAATGTCGGTGAACGACCAAGTGACAAGACTAAGGAAGACAGAGGGGGGCATATACTGAAAGTGACAAGGAAATCTGCGAGGCACTGAATGCCAGTTTCCATGGAGTGTTCACTACCGAGCCTGAGCAGCTCCCATTGTTGGAAGGGGTTACCCTAGATGAAAGACTATAAGATATAGAGGTGACAGCAGAGGAGGTAATGAAACAGTTGACAACTCTAGATGCAACTAAAGCAGTTGGACCAGACAAAGTATCACCGTGGATACTAAAAGAAGCAGCGCAGGCCCTCAACATGCCTCTGGCAATGATCTTTAATGAGTCACTTATGTCCGGAGAATTGACCAGTTGCTGGAAGAAGGCAAATGTCGTGCCGATCTTCATGAAAGGTGATAGGGAGGAGGCACTTAACTATGGACCTGTATCACTGACAAGCATCCCCTGTAAAATACTGGAAAGAATAATTAGGCTACGACTGGTTGCACACCTGGAGAACATTAGGTTTGTGAACAACCATCAACATGGGTTCTGGACAGGGAAATCGTGCCTAACAAACCTGGAATTCTATGATAAAATAACGAGGATAAGACAGGACAAAGATGGTTGGGCAGACTGCATATTTCTGGACTGCCAAAAAGCCTTTGATACAGTACCGCACATGAGACTGCTGTTCAAGCTCGAGAGGCAGGCGTGGGTGGGGGAGGAAAGGTCCTAGCATGGATAAGGAACTACCTAACAGGAAGGAGCCAAAGAGTTACGGTAAGGGGCGAGAAGTCGGACTGGCGAACAGTAACAAGTGGAGTACCACAAGGATCGGTGCTGGGACCAATTCTATTTCTTGTATATGTTAACGACATGTTTACAGGCGTAGAGTCCTACATGTCGATGTTTGCGGATGACGCAAAGTTGATGAGAAGAGTTGTGACAGATGAGGATTGCAGGATCCTCCAAGAGGATCTGAACAGGTTGCAGAGATGGCCAGAGAAATGGCTACTGGAATTCAACACGAGGAAATGTAAAGTTATGGAAATGGGACTAGGAGATAGGAGACCAAAGGGACAGTACGCAATGAAGGGGAACAGCCTACCAGTGACGACGTGCGAAAGAGACCTGGGTATGGACGTAACACCCAATCTATCTTCTGAGGCACATATAAATAGGATAACGACAGCAGCGTACTCAACACTGGCAAAAGTTAGAACATCATTCAGATACCTAAGTAAGGAGGCATTTAGGGCGCTTTACACTGCCTACGTGAGGCCAGTCTTAGAGTATGCCGCGTCAAATCCTTTGATTCTTCGATAGATATGACAGCTGTCCGTGACGTAATAAAGACCGTGCGTAGGATGGTTGAAGGAATAAAGCCCATCAATGAACATCCGGTTAGAGGAGGTAAGCAGAGTAACGAAGAAAAAGACTATGACAGTAATACGGACGAAAATGTGGATAGACCTGACAAAGGACACCAAGGTGAAGACTATGAAAATTACCCGGACGAATATTCGGATAGAGCTAATTTCCAGAGTAGCGAAGGGAGAGATTATGTCAACAACATGGACGAACGTCCTTCTAGACAGCATTACCAGAGAATGCGAAGACAGCTAAATAAGAAGTTTAGAAACGAACCTGAGTATAGATCATCCGACTTTGATTACGAAAGAAATGAACCTCAGGATGGAACGCTTAAGTTGAGAAAGGTAGGAAACGATTACGACAATGAGAGAAACGATTACGACAACGAGAGAAACGATCAAGACAAGCCTAGCAAAGATAATGACAACACAAGGGAACATCCCGGTCGAGAGTCTTACCGTTACCGCTATGAAAACCCCTCACCCGACACCTACTCCCTGCTCTACAGATCTCCATTCCGCTCCATGGAGGGTGAGGCAGAGTTCTCTTCTTCACGGTCAAGTCTCAAGTTCTATCCTAACAGGGACCAGAGTGAAGACAAATACCAGATCGCTACATCCTCCGAAAACAACTCTGACGAATCGTCCAAGTTCGAAGGCAGCTTTAGTCGCCCAGGTCATAGGGACATGCGATTTGAACTTCAACGCTCCGGCAGCGGAGAGAGCTTCAGAGGCTCCATTGAACTAGACATGTTCCCAGACACAGCAGACAAGATTACAGGCACCCTGCAGTCAACCCTCACCGCCGAACATACTGTCCAGATTGAAGCATCTTTACGTACTAGGGTAGGTTATGGTCTTCTGTTGTATGAAATGAGAACTGTATTGAATAATATTCACATGAATGCTTCTTTAACAGCTTTGATCAATATATGATTCTTGCAGGTGCTGAAGGTTCATCCCAAGGTCACCGTAATGGCAGCCTATGCTAACCACACGACTGGCTTCGACGTCCAGTTCCAGGAGTCTCCCTCCTCCCCGGTAACCTTCCAGGTGTCGGCCATATACGACCGGGTCTCCCCTAGAGATGCAACAATGGCCTTCCGTGTGATTAACGCTGGAGTTCCCGTGGTGGACATCGCTGGAACGATGCAGCGTGAGGAAGATGCAGAGTGTAACGGCCACAAGGTCAAGGCTGTGGCTCACATTTCTCCTCTTGGCACTTATGACATTCACTCCAAGCTCTGTAAACCTGCCTTCATCCAAATAAAGACCAAGAAGCATCATACTGAGATGGTTTTCACCACAAAGCTGGGTTACCAAGCACCCAATGATATCGTGGCCAGTATAGCTGCGGGCGGCGACGTTCACCAGGAGAACGATGTCATTTGGATGAAACGCGTAAAGCTTGCGTCTCCTGTACGGGTCAAATTTGAGACCGCTTATAAGCAACAGGAATATACCGCGTGGAAGGTGGGTATGAAGCCAACTTTGTTAACAACTTTTGATCAACATATATTTTTTGTAGTAATATCTATTACAAATACAAAATTGTTGATAGTGACTAATAGTGACTGTCAGGAGGAGCCTGACAGCTGAGTGGACAGCGCATGTGATTCGTAGTCCTAAGGTTCTGGGTTCGATCCCCGGTGGAGGCGGAAACAAATAGACAGCTTCTTTCACCCTGATACACCTATTCACCTAGCAGTAAATAGGATTTATGTGTTTTTGTTGCGAAACGTGTTATGTGTGAAACTTGTATGTGTTTTTGTCCCAAAAATTACACAAGCCATTTTCTCTTCATAAGTATATGACTACAAATTCTTCATTATATTGTTTCAAATATTTTTCTAAAAGTATTTAAATATTTATATACTAAATATTCAATTATTAAATATTTGTATATTGTTTTTTAATATTTATATATTAAATCTGCATTTTGTTAAACGCTAAACTTGCTTTTTAGAGAAACAGCTACATTTTTCTCAGTTAATTTAGGAATTATTATAAGACTGTCTTCACATTTGCTTGTACAGGAGACTCTGAAGGGCGATTATCAAAAAATCCGATCGGCTGTTGTCTCAGAAGGTCACCGCTGGTACCGGTACATGAAGCAGCAGGCCCGTCAGCAGGGCGTGCCCTTCCCTGACCCCCAGATCCTTGCACTGATCGAGGAAGCCAAGAGTGACCTAAACCAGATAAAATATAAAGTATATGCGAATATAATAGATCGTTGGCATAGCTATATTTACGACGTACTGAGTGATCCTACAGTCTCTGATGTATTGAGGTTCTTCTCCGAAATGTGGCACGGTGCGGCAGACTTCCAGAAGACCTTGGCGGGTCGTCTGGCTCAGGAGGTCACTGCTTGGCAGGCAGACTTCCGCGGCTTTACTGAATTTGTAAGAAATGGTAAGTTGTGTGTGTTTAACTTTATTGTATTGTTTATCCATTCTTTAAGTGTGTCTGATCAAGTATATATATATATTAAACAATATATATTTTGAGATGTAACGAAGCTTTAGTACAAATGGGCACGTAATTATTGTGTTTTTACTAGTTATACATTCTGTACGAATATTTTAATTCGACCGCCGGCGATCATTTATGCGGCATACAATAGCTAGAATTTAAGCCTTTACAGTTTAAACATTTCTTTGTGAGATATCACTTCTGGAGTGTTAACAACTTAACACTTTGGGACCACGAGATTACCTCCTGGAAGGTGGTACCTTCTGGTAGTACCTCTTGATAGCACCTCCTGGACTACTGGTTACCTGGTTCATACCTGGTTGATGGGGTTCTGGGAGTTCTTCTACTCCCCAAGCCCGGCCCGAGGCCAGGCTTGACTTGTGAGAGTTTGGTCCACCAGGCTGTTGCTTGGAGCGGCCCTCAGGCCCACATACCCACCACAGCCCGGTTGGTCCGGCACTCCTTGAAGGAAACAGTCTAGTTTCCTTTTAAAGTACCTGTATAGTGAATTTAATTAAAATGATTTAATTTACTCCAGCATTACTGTGGTTAAATAGCGGAGGCCATTCAACCACAGTATTAAAAACAGTCAATATTGAAACCCAGTTGACAGGTTAAAAGGGTTTCCTTGTGGGGAAACAGATGAACTGCCACAAAATAAACACATTTAATACACTATTGAGACCACGAACGCCGTCTCCACAGCTGTGGCAGAGATTGCACGAATGGCAGAGACGGGTGAACTCCCTGACGCAGTACGTCGCCTGCTGGAGACCACCAAGATCTACAAGGTCCTCAAGAGTCAACTGGAAGCCACAAGGCAGCGGTTCCCAGAGGAGTACGAGGCCGTGATGCAGGTGATGGCCAAGGTCCGAGCAACTCTCAAGCAGGACTTTGAAAAAGTGAAGGCGAAGCTCATGCACATCCCCGCTATGGAGAAGGCCGTCTCTTGGATCAACCATTACAGCTCCGTTAGTTACATTCTATAATTTTTTGTCTGTGATCAATAATTGTATATACTTTCGTTAATTATCATTTTAACTACGTTTCGTTAATTATTGTTTACATTTGTATTGGAATGAAGAGATTTGTATTTTAACTGGTGTCAGCTCCAATATATTTACAAATAATTGTGATAATTTTAAACTTGCGTTTTTGATAAATGAAATTTTGTTATGATTAACAATGTAATTATATATTGTTTTCCAGGAGCAGTTTATGAGATGGGAAGCTGATAAGTTCATAAGTCGCCTACTTCAGGAAGTAAACTTTATCTCGACCAAATCTGATGCTGGCTACAGTAGTGCTGAATTCCATCTTCCCAAACCTCTGTATTCCTTAACCCAGTTTATCCAACAAGCATTTCCAAGTCCTACTAAAATGCTTAAAAATTTGATATGGAGCTTTGATACATACATTCCAGCTCCTGTACAAGATGTAATCTGGGCGTACTATGCTTCCATGCCTCCTTACAGAACAGGTTCACTTTCTCAGTACGCGGCATATCTTCTGCCCCCATTCAACCGCACCGCCATGGTTGTGAGCGACACAGAGATCCTCACCTTTGACGGCGCTGTGCTCCGAGCCCCACGCTCACCGTGTGAGGTTGTCTTGGCTGCCTATAAATCCAACAAGCTTACCATGGCCCATCCTCAACCCTCGGCCCCGCCACAGATCAACTTTTCTACTCGTTCTGCTAAAGTTACCATTAAGCCAGACTTCCGGGTTACTATCAATGGTCAAGAGATGAGCAGGTCACGACAAAGTGTAGGTGATGTCAGCATTCAGAAGACGTCCCAAAAAGTGAAAGTAAAATCGCCCTTCATGGCAGTCGAGATATTCCGCCATGAACGTGTCGTATCCGTGAACGTGTCTGGCTGGACCTTCGGTCACATTGCGGGGCTCATGGGCAGTTACGACAACGAAGTTGGCAACGACTGGTTTACGTCTTCGGGAAGGAACGCCTCCAGCTTGAAGGAGCTAGTGGCATCATGGCAGGAGGACCAGCAGTGCCCGACCCCCGACATCTCCCCCTACGACCATAGCAGGACGCCAGCAGAACGGATCGTTGAGTGCTATTCTCTGCTTGAACTTCGGTCCAGATGCTACCCGCTGGTTCACCCCGGGCCCTTCGTGAAGATGTGTCACGCGGCCCACCAGCCCTGCGACGCTGCGAAAGCCTACCGCACCATCTGTGCTTGGAAAGGTGTAAAGGATATGTTCCCCATTGCCTGTTAACCCCTAAACATTTATGTACTAATGAAGTTGTCAGTGAGATATTCCTTAGTAGTAAACTTCCAGAGTGTGTTTGTCTTGCATATTTAAAATAACAAAAAAATTAAAATAATTACTAATAAGTGAATTGATTTTTCATTGCCTGTTTTCTACGAATTTATTAAAATCATAAAAATATCATGGTACAAATATCATAGATAAGTAAGCTGGTGCTTCTTGGTTATTGATATCACTTGTTTTTGCACTTACAAGGATCTGTGTTGTTTATTGATGTACAAGTGTTGCTAATATCCAGAAGAAGACATTAGCAGTCTCTTCTGCCTCTCCTCACCCCGGTACAACTCTATACAACCAACACTTCACCAGTCTCTCCTCACCCCCGGTACAACTCTACACAACCAACACTTCACCAGTCTCTCCTCACCCCCGGTACAACTCTACACAACCAACACTTTACCAGTCTCTCCTCACCCCGGTACAACTCTATACAACCAACACTTCACCAGTCTCTCCTCACCCCGGTACAACTCTATACAACCAACACTTCACCAGTCTCTCCTCACCCCGGTACAACTCTATACAACCTACACTTCACCAGTCTCTCCTCACCCCGGTACAACTCTATACAACCTACACTTCACCAGTCTCTCCTCACCCCGGTACAACTCTATACAACCTACACTTCACCAGTCTCTCCTCACCCCGGTACAACTCTATACAACCTACACTTCACCAGTCTCTCCTCACCCCGGTACAACTCTATACAACCTACACTTCACCAGTCTCTCCTCACCCCGGTACAACTCTATACAACCTACACTTCACCAGTCTCTCCTCACCCCGGTACAACTCTATACAACCTACACTTCACCAGTCTCTCCTCACCCCGGTACAACTCTATACAACCTACACTTCACCAGTCTCTCCTCACCCCGGTACAACTCTATACAACCTACACTTCACCAGTCTCTCCTCACCCCGGTACAACTCTATACAACCTACACTTCACCAGTCTCTCCTCACCCCGGTACAACTCTATACAACCTACACTTTACCAGTCTCTCCTCACCCCGGTACAACTCTACACAACCAACACTTCACCAGTCTCCTCACCCCGGTACAACTCTACACAACCTACACTTTACCAGTCTCTTCCACTTTGTAAAATTTAATTAAATTTTTGTTTAATTTTGTCTTCCTTTCGAAAATATTACTTGGGGGGTCTCACATTCACACGATTCTAAGTCTTGATGCATGCAGGAAATTATTTTTTTGTGTGAGGGTTTTTTGCCAATCACAAAGGCAGTTTTCACATCGTCACCGATCCATTCACTGTTCAGACCCACCTATGTCATCCTAACACACTAGGGTGATATATATACACGGCGTCCCGGGGGCATGCAAACAGAGAAATTAATATAAAGAACAACGGTTTATCTATCAGCTAACTGTTAAAGTATTGGATAACACAGCGTTTTCCCGAACTCTTAAAATTATACTTAGGGTCTCTATTTGGGTTTATATTCAGTCATCCCAGGCAGTCCAGAAGCCCGCATAGGACTGACTCACCCTGCAGGGAGGGTGGCAGGCGGCAGGGTCATCGTGGATAAGATTGGGGCCCCACGAGCCCTCTGCCTCCCACGTCCCTATCTGAGGGCCGGCGTAGGGGATCTCCCGGGGGCCCTGGGAATGTCCTCCCGCCTCACACATGTAGGGGAACCCGTAAGATTTGTCTGCTGGACACGCGAACTCATCGTTAAAGACTCCTGGCGCCATGCTGGAAGAGCCGAAATCTTGTAATGAATTCTGCGTTTCGTGAGGAGTTGAAGTGGCATGGGTGTGGTTGAGGGTGAGCGAGGCTTGTGGAGGGAGTTGGTGAGGGCAGGGGACGTGGGCGGGCACGGCAGTGGGTCCCAGCTTAGTCCTCAGCTGCTGTGGTGGGGCCGGAAGTTGCTCCGAAAGGAAAGTGACAGCCTCCGTCGCCCCGACACCCGCGTACAGACGGGCACGCATAGGCCACTTCTGAAATAAGTAATGGATTCAATTTGTTATAATTAAATCCGCCTCTCACCTTCCCTACGCCGATAATACTCAGAGATCAGGAACGCTTCCCTCAATATTTCCCTCTTACACACATCACGTACCTTGATGGGGTGTAGGAACCCCTGCTTGACCCTGTGGGTGCCTGTCTCCACTGTATTGGTGGACGGTAAGGGCGGAGGGTAAGGGTTGTGCTCCTGGACGGCCGCCTTGGTGACGGTGGTGTTATTATTGGTGTCGTGGCACGACTGGCTGTCGTCCGCCTCCAAGAGCTGCGACAGGTGGGAGATGTAGGTCGTGGCCAGCACTAACACGTCCAGCTGCAGGAGGTGGAGAGGTTGGTAGTGAAGAGGCTCGCCAGGGAAACGCTTGCAAACTCGCTTGCAGTAAAAAAAAAATGCACGCACGCACACACGCACACACACACACACACACACACACACACACACACACACACACACACACACACACACACACACACACACACACACACACACACACACACACACACACACACACACACACACACACACACACACACACACACACACACACACACACACACACACACACACACACACACACACACACACACACACACATAAAAAAATAAAAAAAAAATAGTAGTTAGTAAACAGTTGATTGACAGTTGAGAGGCGGGCCGAAAGAGCAAAGCTCAACCCCCGCAAAAACACAACTAGTAAACACACACACGTGAGAACGCATGGCCCACCTTGGAGAGCTTGGTATTTGGAGGAACGGAGGGAAGTGCAGCCTGCAGCTCCAGGTAGGCCCTGCGCAGACTCTCCACTCTGGTCCTCTCCCTGAGCGCGTTCTTTGACGTGGCTGACGTAGGTGCAGCGCAGGGAAGGTCAAATATAACAGACACATTTAACATCAAATATTAACTACTTTGCTTCCTAACCCCCTTCTACCTCTCTTTGTTAATAAGTATACACTGAATCTAGTTATACAAGAGCTTCTAACTCTAGTTTAAAGGCTAAGAATTGTTCCTTCAATACTACATGATAAAACTTACACTGCAAGTCACATCGTACACAAAACGAGTCGCCAACGGATTTTGAAATCTACTTAACCAAACGTAACTCAACCCAACCTAACCTAACCCAAGTAGCCCAATACAGCCTAACCTAAGCTAAGAGTTTAGGATAATACTCAACTAAACCCAACTAGGCTAATACAGCCTAGTTGTACCACGATGTAGGCTAATACAGCCTAGTTGTACCACGATGTAGGCTAATACAGCCTAGTTGTACCACGATGTAGGCTAATACAGCCTAGTTGTACCACGATGTAGGCTAATACAGCCTAGTTGTACCACGATGTAGGCTAATACAGCCTAGTTGGGATACTCAACTAAACCAATACTAGGCTAGTACGTTTATATTGACCATAAAATACATCTCAAAGGGATAGAGTAGCTTAGGCTATTTCTTCCCTTCCTTCCGCCAGAGTTAGAACACAGCTGCGCCTTATTATATGAGCTTTCATATAATTTATATGTATTTAGTTTGGAATTGATGATAAGACTCTTCATTACTAATTATTCATTCTCTTGAGCTTGGTGTTGCGCCAAGATGCAACGCCACAACAGTTGCACAGGCAACTGTGATCATTCAGGATTCCATTCCCGACTTTGAGTCGATAAAGTAGCCAGTGTACTACCGAAATCCTTTAATATTACATATTATTTGGTGAACAAATCCACAAGGGCCGTGGCGAGGGTTCGAACCTTGTGCCCTTGTGGATTTGTTCATTTGATGCATCACGCTATTGTGATTTCTGTGTGTTATATTATTTGGCTCTGTATGTATTAATGAAATATTAAACATTAATGCACATGCAGCTAGCGAATGTGTATTAATGTTCCATTTTCCCTCCACACGGAGGTGTGTGGAACTGGGGCCAGATTCACGAAGAAGTTATGCAAGCACTTACAAACCTGTACATCTTTTCTCAATCTTTGGCAGCTTTGTTTACAATTATTAAACAGTTAATGAGCTCCGAAGCACCAGGAGGCTGTTTATAACAATAACAACAGTTGATTGGCAAGTTTTCATGCTTGTAAACAAAGCCGGCAAAGATTGAGGAAAGATGTACACGTTCGTAAGTACTTTGTGTAACTGCTTCGTGAATCTGGCCCCAGGAGCTTGTACCTACCACCACCTGCTGCTTCATCCACCTCCGCGGTCGCTGCTACTGCCGACGAAGACTGAAGGAGCTCCCTACTTCCGTGGGTGATCTTCCCGCTGCTCCCGCACCCTCCTGCCAGGAGTACACAAGGCCTACAGTCCGGGCTCCGCGGGAAAGCAATCATTTTGTTAAAATGATTGTTAAAAATCATTCAAAATGTTAAAATGTCAATCATACATCTTGAGGGTGTCCTAGTAGCTGTCACATATTTTAACTGTAAACATTATCATCAGGGTGGAGCTCGCTGTATGGAAGTGTTCTCTTGTGCAGTTCTCCTCTCAGTCTCCAGCGGCAGAACACGCGGCTCTTGTGAATGTTACAGAACACGCGGCTCTTGTGAGTGGCATAGAACACGCGGCTCTTGTGAGTGTTACAGAACACGCGGCTCTTGTGAGTGTTGCAGAACACGCGGCTCTTGTGAGTGTTGCAGAACACGCGGCTCTTGTGAGTGTTACAGAACACGCGGCTCTTGTGAGTGGTACAGAACACGCGGCTCTTGTGAGTGTTACAGAACACGCGGCTCTTGTGAGTGTTGCAGAACACGCGGCTCTTGTGAGTGTTGCAGAACACGCGCTCTTGTGAGTGTTACAGAACACGCGGCTCTTGTGAGTGGTACAGAACACGCGGCTCTTGTGAGTGTTGCAGAACACGCGGCTCTTGTGAGTGGCATAGAACACGCGGCTCTTGTGAGTGGTACAGAACACGCGGCTCTTGTGAGTGGTACAGACACGCGGCTCTTGTGAGTGTACAGAACACGCGGCTCTTGTGAGTGTTACAGAACACGCGGCTCTTGTGAGTGTTACAGAACACGCGGCTTCTTGTGAGTGTTGCAGAACACGCGGCTCTTGTGAGTGTTACAGAACACGCGGCTCTTGTGAGTGGTACAGAACACGCGGCTCTTGTGAGTGTTGCAGAACACGCGGCTCTTGTGAGTGGTACAGAACACGCGGCTCTTGTGAGTGTTACAGAACACGCGGCTCTTGTGAGTGGTACAGAACACGCGGCTCTTGTGAGTGTTACAGAACACGCGGCTCTTGTGAGTGGTACAGAACACGCGGCTCTTGTGAGTGTTGCAGAACACGCGGCTCTTGTGAGTGGTACAGAACACGCGGCTCTTGTGAGTGTTGCAGAACACGCGGCTCTTGTGAGTGGTACAGAACACGCGGGCTCTTGTGAGTGTTGCAGAACACGCGGCTCTTGTGAGTGGTACAGAACACGCGGCTCTTGTGAGTGGTACAGAACACGCGGCTCTTGTGAGTGTTGCAGAACACGCGGCTCTTGTGAGTGGTACAGAACACGCGGCTCTTGTGAGTGTTACAGAACACGCGGCTCTTGTGAGTGTTACAGAACACGCGGCTCTTGTGAGTGGTACAGAACACGCGGCTCTTGTGAGTGTTGCAGAACACGCGGCTCTTGTGAGTGGTACAGAACACGCGGCTCTTGTGAGTGTTGCAGAACACGCGGCTCTTGTGAGTGTTACAGAACACGCGGCTCTTGTGAGTGGTACAGAACACGCGGCTCTTGTGAGTGTTACAGAACACGCGGCTCTTGTGAGTGTTACAGAACACGCGGCTCTTGTGAGTGGTACAGAACACGCGGCTCTTGTGAGTGGTACAGAACACGCGGCTCTTGTGAGTGTTGTAGAACACGCGGCTCTTGTGAGTGTTACAGATCACGCGGCTCTTGTGAGTGTTACAGAACACGCGGCTCTTGTGAGTGTTACAGAACACGCGGCTCTTGTGAGTGTTACAGAACACGCGGCTCTTGTGAGTGGTACAGAACACACGGCTCTTGTGAGTGGTGCGAGGAGGGACCATTCGAAAATGTACATTTTCACTCTTCATGCACAACTTTATTATGGGAAATTAAGGTACATGAAAATGCGATGTTTCATGCGCGATGTTTCTAAATTGTATGGGGGCCTGACGGCTGAGTGGACAGCGCTCGGCGTTCGTAGTCCTAAGGGTCCGGGTTCGATCCCCGACGGAGGTGGAAACAATGGGCAGAGTTTCTTTCACTCTGATGCCTTTGTTCACCTAGCAGTAAATAGGTACCTGGGAGGACGCTGCTACGGACTGCTTCCTGGGGATGTGTGTGTGTGAAATTAGATTAAGGACTTGCCCGAACGCAATACGTGCTGGTGACTGTACAAGAATGTAAGAACTCATATATATATATATATTATATATATAATATATATATATATATATATATATATATATATATATATATATATATATAATATATATATGTGTGTGTGTGTGTGTGTGTGTGTGTATATCACGAAAATAAACACGTGATTAAGAATGTGACAATGTCAGACCACGGAGAAAATGAAACAGGCATTTCCTTAAGTACTTTCGTATATTAAATACATCTTCAGAAGGAAACTACATCTTAAATACATCTTCCTTCTGAAGATGTATTTAATATACGAAAGTACTTAAGGAAATTCCTGTTTCATTTTCCTCCGTGGTCTGACATTGTCATATATATATATATATATATATATATATATATATATATATATATATATATATATATAATATATATATATATATATATATATATATATATATATATATATATATATAAAGACGTAAGCAGACAAAAATATAGACACACACACACACACACAGTTGAGAGGCGGGACCAATAGCCAGAGCTCAACCCCCGCAAGCACAACTAGGTGAGTAAACAACACACACACACACACAATTGGGAGATGAAATTCTTCAAGAGTCAGAGAGAAAGCCTTGGGGGTTGATATCACGCCAGACCTGTCCCCTGAAGCCCATATCAAGAGGATAACATCAGCGGCATACGCCAGGTTGGCCAACATAAGAACGGCATTTAGAAACTTGTGTAAGGAATCATTCAGAACTTTGTATACCACATATGTCAGACCAATCCTAGAGTATGCAGCTCCAGCATGGAGTCCATATCTAGTCAAACATATTATCCATATGTCAAGCATATATAGTCAAGCAAATGATACCTTGTATCTGGCCCCCTGCTCCCTACACCTACCTTCATTACACTACATTTGCTCGGGTTAAACTCTAACACCCATTTGTTGAACCATTCCTTCAGTCTGTCCAGGTCTTCTTGAAGCCTCAAGCTGTCCTCCTCTGTCTTAATCCTTCTCATAATTTTGGCGTCGTCAGCAAACATTGAGAGGAAAGAGTCTATACCCTCCGGGAGATCATTTACGTATATCAAAAACAGGATAGGTCAGAGTACAGAGCCCTGTGGGACTCCACTGCTCACTTCACGCCAAATTTGAGGTCTCACCCCTCACTGTAACTCTCTGCTTCCTATTGCTTAGGTACTCCCTTATCCACTGAAGCACCCTACCAGTTACTCTTGTCTGTTTCTCCAACTTATGGAGAAACTGTATATTCACCTAATTGTGCTTGCGGGGGTTGAGCTCTGCTCTTTCGGCCCGCCTCTCAACTGTTACTAACTACTATTTTTTTTCTTTTTTTTTTCTTCCACATACACACCAGGAATCAGCCCGTAGCAGCTGTCTAACTCCGAGGTACCTATTTATTGCTAGGTAACAGACGCATCAGGGTAAAGGAAACTGCCCATCTGTTTCCGCCGGCTTCTGGGATCGAACCCCGGTCCCTAGGTCCACGAGTCTAAAGCGCTTTCCACAGCGTGTGTACTCACCTAGTTGTGTTTTGCGGGGGTTGAGCTCTGGCTCTTTGGTGTGTGTGTGTGTGTGTGTGTGTGTGTGTGTGTGTGTGTGTGTGTGTGTGTGTGTGTGTGTGTGTGTGTGTGTGTGTGTGTGTGTGTGTGTGTGTGTGTGTGTGTACTCACCTAGTTGTGCTTGCGGGGGTTGAGCTCTGGCTCTTTGGTCCCGCCTCTCAACTGTCAATCAACAGGTGTACAGGTTTCCTGAGCCTACTGGGCTCTATCATATCCACACTTGAAACTGTGTATGGAGTCAGCCTCCACCACATCACTTCCTAATGCATTCCATTTGTCAACCACTCTGACACTAAAAAAGTTCTTTCTAATATCTCTGTGGCTCATTTGGGCACTCAGTTTTCCACCTGTGTCCCCTAGTGCGTGTGCCCCTTGTGTTAAACAGCCTGTCTTTATCAACCTGTCAATTCCCTTGAGGATCTTGATGTGGTGATCATGTCCCCCCTAACTCTTCTGTCTTCCAACGAAGTGAGGTTTAATTCCAGTAGTCTCTCCTGTAGCTCATACCTCTCAGCTCGGGTACTAGTCTGGTGGCAAACCTTTGAACCTTTTCCATTTTAGTCTTATGCTTGACTAGATATGGACTCCATGCTGGTGCCGCATACTCCAGGATTGGTCTGACATATGTGGTATATAATGTGCTGAAAGATTCCTTACACAAGTTTCTAAAGGCCGTTCTTATGTTAGCCAACCTGGCATATGCTGCTAGCTGTTATCCTCTTGATGTGAGCATCAGGGGACAGGTCTGGCGTGATATCAACCCCCAGGTCTTCTCTCTCTCGGACTCTTGAAGTATTTCATCTCCCAAGTGATACCTTGTATCTGGTCTCCTGCTTCCTACCCCTATCTTCATTACATTACATTTGCTTGGATTAAACTCTAACAGCCATTTGTTCGACCATTCCTGCAGCTTGTCCAGGTCTTCTTGAAGCTTCAAGCTGTCCTCCTCTGTCTTAATCCTTCTCATAATTTTGGCGTCGTCAGCAAACATTGAGAGGAATGAGTCTATACCCTCTGGGAGATCATTTACGTATATCAGAAAACAGGATAGGTCCGAGTACAGAGCCCTGTGGGACTCCACTGGTGACTTCACGCCAGTCTGAGGTCTCACCCCTCACTGTAACTCTCTGCTTCCTATTGTTTAGGTACTCCCTTATCCACTGGAGCGCCCTACCAGTTACTCCTGCCTGTTTCTCTAGCTTATGCATCAACCTTTTATGGGGTACTGTGTCAAAGGCTTTCCGACAGTCCAAAAAAATGCAGTCCGCCCACCCTTCTCTTTCTTGTTTAATCTTTGTCACCTGATCGTAGAATTCTATCAATCCTGTAAGGCAAGATTTACCCTCCCTGAACCCATGTTGATGGGTTGTCACGAAGTCTCTTCTCTCCAGATGTGTTACTAGGTTTTTTCTCACAATCTTCTCCATCACCTTGCATGGTATACAAGTTAAGGATACTGGCCTGTAGTTCAGTTGCCTCTTGTCTGTCACCCTTTTGTATATTGGTACTACATTAGCAGTCTTCCATATTTCTGGTAGGTCCCCCGTTTTCCAGTGACCTACTATACACTATGGAGAGTGGTAGGCAAAGTGCTCCTGCACACTCTTTCAATACCCATGGCGAGATTCCATCCGGCCCAACAGCTTTTCTCACATCCAGCTCCAATAGGTGCTTCTTGACCTCATCTCTTGTAATTTCGAACCTATCCAAGGTCACCTGGTTTGCTGCCACCTCTTCTAGCGCCGCGACATCTCCCTGTTCTATTGTAAAGACCTCCTGGAATCTTTTGTTGAGTTCTTCACACACCTCTTGTCATTCTCTGTGTACCTGTCCCTCGCCCACCCTAAGTTTCATCACCTGTTCCTTCACTGTTGTCTTCCTCCTTATGTGACTGTGTAGTAGCTTGGGTTCGGTCTTGGCTTTATTAGCTATATTGTGTGTGTGTGTGTGTGTGTGTGTGTGTGGTGTGTGTGTGTGTGTGTGTGTGTGTGTGTGTGTGTGTGTGTGTGTGTGTGTTGTACTCACCTAGTTGTGCATGCGTACAGACAGAGGCGCCTCACCTGTGAGCAGCGTCCTGGTGTTCCTCTTGGTGACGCCCTCCATCACACACAGCAACACTCGTCGCCTATCAGAACACAACTTTCACCGCGATAACTTAACGAGTGCTTCCTATATAGACATTGACCTGTTTACACAACACACTCGAGTTTAAGCGGTTAAAATACACCACACATCATCAACAAGTTAATATGTAAGAAACAAAATTTTCTGCGTCCGTCTTGATTGTTGAAGATTGGTATAAGTGTTCTTAAGACGGCCAATGATTGTTATGAGAGGTGTGGCATGAGGCGGCGACCCGGCTCAGCCTTCACACAGGCAGTGCGTGCCCTGCAGCGCCCCCTACACCACCGCTAACCCAACTCTATACTGGATAGTTTGACACCAGTTCCGTACAATTAGTCACCTGTCCGACCCGCTCATGCCAGCCGAAGGGGAGGGGGAAGGGGAGTAGGCCACGGAGAAGGGGGCAGGGAGTGAGGTGGTGGGGGTGTGAAGGACAGTAAACAGTATGGTAGTCCAAAAATAAAACAAAAACTAGCTGACAAGTCTTAACATGTCTCTCTACCCTACACATTAACACAACCATTTTAATATTCCCTTATTACAGAGCCCTCCCCCCAACCCTGGAGCACCCTCCTTCCCCCACCTCCCCCTGTAGTGGCACTCGACCAGGGCGAGTGTGGAGGTGAGTCGCTGGTAATAGTAGTCGTCAGCTCAGGTGACGAGCCCCAGCCGTCCGTCAGTCAGCAACCAGCCGCCAGCGCTTGGGTTACACTTGCCCGGTTTAGGCAACGTTTTGGTGGCATTGTGATCCTGTTATTGTTGTGGTGTGTCCTGTATCCTGGTGTGGCGACCGACCATGTTCCGTCTGCATCCTCATATTCTGTTTTATGACTCTTTGAATAAATACCCTGTGTAATATTTTGTTATGGGATTGCTTTTATCAATCAAATCAAATCAAATGTTTATTTAGGTAAGGTACATACATACAAGAGATTTTACAAAGAGTGATGGATTTATAGATAGGGCTAGTACATACAATGCCTAAAGTCAATATTACGCAAAGCGTTTCGGGCATGAAAAAGACTAAAGCTTAAATGACTATGAAAAATGACTATGAAAAATGACTAAAGCTTAATACTAATTGAGCATAAAGAATAAAATGAGTTGAGAACAAATAAAAAAAGAGATAAAAAAGGGGGGAACGTGGCTGAAAAAGCAGCACAAATACAATTCTGTCGACAAACAGCGCCATTTAAAAAAAAAAAAGACATTGGTTGTCAATAGAGGGGTAAGGTAGGTTACAGGGAATTTATTAGGTATAGCTTCGTTTTTATCTTAAACTGGTTGAGAGAGGTAGTCTTTAACATGGTTGGGAAGGTCATTCCACAATCTGGGTCCCTTGATTTGTAGAGCATTTCTAGTTTGATTAAGTCGTACTCTAGGAATATCAAAACTGTATTTATTTCTGGTGTAGTGCTCATGGGTTCTGTTACAACCTTCTATGAAGCTTTTGAGGTCAGGATTGGCATTACAGTTCAGCGTTTTATATATGTATAATACACATGAGAGAATGTGCAGTGACTTAATGTCTAACATATTCAGAGATTTGAGTAGGGGTACCGAGTGATGTCTGGGGCCAGAGTTGGATATTGTCCTAATAGCAGCTTTGTGTTGAGTAATTAGAGGACGTCTAATTATTATTATTATTATTTATTATTATTAGAAAAATCAGTACGAGCCATGAGTAAGACTCGAACTTGCACACTGGATGCTCGCAAGCTGAATCCTCTATGGGTCCTGAGGTTTCCACTGAGGTTTGCTTCAACTTCCACTCACCCATGGGTGAGTGAGCTCTCCTGATCCATGGGTGAGTGAGCTCTCCTGATCCATGGGTGAGTGAGCTCTCTAGACCCATGGGTGAGTGAGCTCTCCAGACCCATGGGTGAGTGAGCTCTCTAGACCCATGGGTGAGTGAGCTCTCCAGACTCATGGGTGAGTGAGCTCTCCAGACCCATGGGTGAGTGAGCTCTCCAGACCCATGGGTGAGTGAGCTCTCCAGACCCATGGGTGAGTGAGCTCTCCAGACCCATGGGTGAGTGAGCTCTCCAGACCCATGGGTGAGTGAGCTCTCCAGACTCATGGGTGAGTGAGCTCTCCAGACCCATGGGTGAGTGAGCTCTCCAGACCCATGGGTGAGTGAGCTCTCCAGACCCATGGGTGAGTGAGCTCTCCAGACCCATGGGTGAGTGAGCTCTCCAGACCCATAGGTGAGTGAGCTCTCCAGACCCATGGGTGAGTGAGCTCTCCAGACCCATAGGTGAGTGAGCTCTCCAGACCCATGGGTGAGTGAGCTCTCCAGACCCATGGGTGAGTGAGCTCTCCAGACCCATGGGTGAGTGAGCTCTCCAGACCCATGGGTGAGTGAGCTCTCTCCTCCATTTAGCTCAACGTGGCCAAGTCAGGATTTCACTCATTGCCCGCATGCACTCTGGTATAAGAGTTATATTCCCCAAACTTGGACTGGCTTCTACTGAAGCCGGTCCAAATTTGACGTCTAACCCCCAAGACTTCCTGTAGATTCACTGGAATCTAAGGCTGCATGACTTGTAAACAAGTCGTGGTAGTACAGGGGTAAGGTTAACGACTAGGAGGTCCTTCATCACTGGTTCAAGTCACCTCAGTGCCCCAGTTGACTTTCTTGTTATTATTATTATCTTATAATCACCAGTTTTATAATAACCAGTCTCCGTGGTGTAGTGGTAAGACACTCGCCTGGCGTTCCGCGAGCGCTATGTCATGGGTTCGTATCCTGGCCGGGGAGGATTTACTGGGCGCAAATCCTTAACTGTAGCCTCTGTTTAACTCAACAGTAAAATGTGTACTTGGTTGTAACAACGATTCTTCGCGGCGGGGATCGTATTCCAGGGACCTGCCCGAAACGCTACGCGTACTAGTGGCTCTACAAGAATGTAACAACTCTTGTATATATCTCAAAATATATATATATATATATTATTATTATAAGAGCAGAATTGACAGAAGGACACTTGAAAAGGACATAGTGAGGACAGGAGTGATGTAAGGTGATGAAGGGGGGCGGATCAGTGTCGGGTGGCTACTCCTACACTAACCCTAAAGCCACCATACACAACCTTCCTATGTTGTTGTTGTTTTAGCCTCAGCCACTCGGTACACAACGCTGCAAGCAGCACGGGCTGAGCCCGTCGTGCTCACCTCACCCTTCTCTGACGTTGTTGGTGATGTTTTAGATTCAGCTATTTGGAACAGAATTTCCATGTAGCAGGGGCTATAGTGAGGCTGTAAAAAGATTGATTGATTGATGAAGATTAAGCCACCCAAAAGGTGGCACGGGCATGAATAGCCCGTAAGTGGTGGCCCTTTTGAGCCATCACCAGTATCAATAGATGATACTGGAGATCTGTGGAGGTGCAACTGCACCCTGCGTGACGGGAGATGTCTCCCGTGTGTGCTCTTGTGTGTCAATGGCCTGTAAAAACTCCACACTCCCTTTATATATCACTATCTCCACCTCTCAACACACCTACACCCCACCATACACATTTCCCCACTCCTGACCCCCCATAATATGTTCTCCTATCGCCCCCCTCCCTTCCTAACACAAGGGAGTTGGGTTCAGGGATGGCAGATCATGTCTCACAGGATTAATTGAATTCTATGATTAGGCAACAAGAATCAGACAAGAAAGAGAGGGGTGGGCAGACTGCATATTATTGGATTGCCAGAAATCCTTTGACACAGTACAACAGGGATCAGTCCTTGGACCTATACTGTTTCTGAAATACGTAAATTATCTCCCAGAAGAAATAGTCTCGTTCCTCTCAATGTTTGCTGATGATTAAAAAATTACGAGAAGGATTAAGACAGAAAAAAACAGTATGAGGCTACAAGATGACCTAGACAAGCTGAAGGAAAGGTCCAACAAATGGCTACTAAATTTCAACCGAAGTAAATGTAAGGTAATGAAACTAGGTGGGGGAAATAGACGACCAGACACAGGATACCGAATGGGAGATGAAGTCCTTCACGAAACGGACAGAGAGAAAGATCTAGGAGTTGATATCACACCAAACCTGTCTCCTGAAGCCCACATTAAAAGAATATCATCGACGGCGTATGCGAGACTGGCTAACTTGAGAACTGCCTTCATAAACCTGTGTAGGGAATTCTTCATAACCTTGTATACCACATATGTAAGACCAATCCTGGAGTATGCGGCCCCAGCATGGAGCCCGTACCTTGTCAAGCACAAGACGAAACTGAATAAAGTTCAGAGGTATACAACTAGGCTAGTCCCAGAACTAAAAGGCATGATTTACGAGGAACGGCTGCTTGAAATGCACCTCACGTCGCTGGAAGATAGAAGAGTTTAGAGAGACATGATCACCACATACAAAATTCTCAAGGGAATTGACAGGGTAGACAAGGATGGGTTATTTAACACGGGTGGTACACACACAAGGGGATACTGAGTATCCAAATGAGTCGCAAAGACATTAGAAAGAACTTTTTCAGTGTCAGAATAGTTAATAAACGGAATGCACTAGGAAGTGATGTGGTGGCGGCTGACTCCATACACAGTTTGGAGTTTGCACTCCTATTCTTGACCAGATGAGGGCACTGAAACTGTAAGTCTTGCCAATCACGACTCTAAGACCACCCACAAAACACCGCCTACTATGATCTAACAGACCATGAGCAAATCACTGGATAACAGACGCGAAATCACTGGATTGTTTCAAGCGTAGGTTAAACATATGTATAGGAGTTTGAATGGATATAAATAGAAGCTGCCTCGTATCGATCATTTTCAGTTTCCATTAATGAGCTAGGCTACAACAACACGCATCCAGTGACACGATTGATATGCTTGAAGTCCCGATGTTAACTGCTGGTTGCTCCAAGAAGAATTGTTAGCCCAAGAGCTTGGATCTGCTAAATGGCAATACAATCCTTGTAGTATAGCAGTCTACGTCCTCGACTCAGAATCAAGGATCCTGGGATCGATCCCTGTGGGGGACAGAAATGATTGAGTACGTTTCCTTTCATCTGATGCCTCTGCTCACCAAGCAGTAAATAGGTAACCGCGAGTTAGGTAACAGTTGTGAGTTCCACCAAGGTGTGATCTCGATACAAGCCAACAATTACTTAACTAGCGGGTAACTATTTTTCTGCTAGGTGGATAGAGGCATCGGGTAAAAGAAAACGTGCTCAACTGTTTCTGTCCTGTCCGAGGATTAGACAACTGTGTGAATGCAACTAAATTTGTAACGTCCTTCAACTGAGCCACGAGGGTTTACAGTATTGTTTAGGTGTTGCCCATAATGTCTATCAACCTCTGGAGGGTTATTAGAGCAACCACTAGTGCTTACAGACCAGCAAAATTAACCTATGTATGTACTTTACCTATGTAACTTATGTATGTACTTTACCTATGTAACTTATGTATGTACTTTACCTAAATAAACATTTGAATTTGAATTTGAACCAACCAGTTAGAGTACTTTTGATCTGGATATAGCCCAGAGCCAAAGTAAACTCAAAGCGTATACACACACCGAGAAGCAGAGTACACCTCTCCAGTCTCCATTGTGATACAGAGGACCAATAAACTACTATCTAATGCAGCCTATCACAATTATAGTGTCAAAAGCCATATGATCGTTCAAAGCATAATTATATCCCTCATATTTACATCAAAACACAAATACTATTTAAATATTTGCTGCTTGCATATTAGCCTCTCTCTCTCTCTAGTCCAGACAGTTTCTATACTGTTTGCAAACTCCTTCATATAGTTTCATACACGTATGTTGCGAAAGTCAGTACACACAGCTTCTCTATATTAACGTATGGAGTAAGTATATATAGGATTGATTTATCACATAAAGTGCTGTATTATAAGGTATATGTATTGAAGAGCCTTGCCTCAGACTGTACGAGAATATAAACCTGAACGAAATTGGTCAATAATGTGGCAGTTTTTTAGTTTTTATAAAAAGTAGGGTACATCGCAATTATTATATGAGAGCGTTGTTCATCGGCCTTGCACGCTATCCAACATTCCAGCTATTGTGCAGGCACCTATATCGTACGATATTTTCTCAACATAACTTTCCTTGACAAATAAACCCTACATATATAACAAGGTACACAAAAGCTTTTAATGATGACACGTCAAAGTCGAACCAATGTTTGGATACATACAGGTAGACTAAGGATACCTTAGTCTACAGTAACGTCAGCAGCAACTTGTGTCATGTCGCTATATTTTGGCAAGCCATAAGCGATCAGAGAGTGAGTTGTAGTTGAGGGAGAGTGAAGAAGAGTGAGTGGCACAGGTATAAGCCATGAGGCGCGCCTGGCCCGAGCTGCTGCCACCCGAGGGCCAACTCTGGCCCGCCCCGTCACAGTGCTGGAACCTCTCCCACCACCATAACTCTTACCAAACAGGCGGCCTTGTAAAAATCACACTTTGCTTGCGGTGGACCTCGTTTTAGCTCGAGATTTGCAGAATAAGACAAATGAGTTTTAATCTTAGACCAAATTACTAATTTAGAACTATTTATACGCGTTTAATATCGAAGAGTACGCCAGTAACAAAGTGTAAATAAAGTGTAGAGCGCCCGAACGAGTCTCGGGTATTTGATGGAATGCACAAAATTACTACCTCTGCTAAAGAATATTGCCGGGATTGATGAATTATTAATTGCTGTAGGTGAAGCTCACGCGATCATCCACTTCCGGGCGTCTCCGTGCCAAGAGGTAAGGGGAGAGAGTGATAAATCAAGGCTTGTGGGCCGGAGAATGACAGCGAGAAGAAGACTGGGAGATGAGAGCGGCCTCCCGACCCAGCCTCCACACCTCGGCCCCCAACCCTAACATTATCACGGGGATTTGTTATATACTGACGGTGGCAGGGGCGCTCCGCCGCGCCCCTGCCACGGCCCTCGGTCCTGTCGTTGTCATGCCCACAGGTGACGCACTTGTCACCTCTTCAGTACAGTTTTCTGGCGAAGAAGTAAGAGGGGGAGAGGAGGCCAAGTTAATCATCTTGGGGTAAGAGAGTTCTCTAGACCCATAGGGTGAGAGAGCTCTGAAGGTCCTTAAGGTGAGAGAGTTCTCCAGGACCATTGGGTGGGGCAGGTT
>NC_091151.1:52420433-52532792 GCF_040958095.1 Procambarus clarkii | reverse complement strand
TCCTCAACACGCATCATCTACGAAAGTTGTGTAAGGCTAGTGGGAGGATAGACTCCTAGCCTCTGGCCTACAACTTGGGACAGACAAAAATAGAATTTCTATTCCATAGATAGAAATAATGCTGTACTCTCCCTGTCAGCAATCCAGGACATGAGTGTTGCATTTTTATATAACGGAAACTTGTGATAAATGAACAGAAGTTTTTCGGGAGAGTGAGAGAGAAATGGTCCTGTGGACCTCAAATTGAAAAAGTCTTTTGTGGACTTAACTCTGTGAAGTTTTGGTGAGACTCGGGAGAAAATAATGAAGAGGTGACTCAAACTGAAGACTTTTCCTGAAACTTCTGCTTACTTTTATTGGTTATATTTTCAGTTTATTTGCAACATTTGTAAGAGACAAAGACTTGAGAGTATATATTCTAATTATGTTCCACCCAGTGGGAGTTTATATATCGTCAAGTTTTCGGTTTAATAACAACAACCAATTGTCGCTAACTCTGGAGCGGACGATGAACTCTTAACCGCAGAATGATTATTAAGGACACTACAATACCTTAACTAGCGGGTTCGCTACTAATGTAATCTCAGTGAATATTTACCAACAAGCAGAGAGGCCCCACTCTGTGTACATACAGCCCATCCTCGTCAACAAGGGCCAAATGCTCGTTAATCCAGTCACCGAACTCCCTGTTTATGAATTGAAAAACACATTACACAGGACTCTCAATTGTTGACGCGTGTATTTTTCTCGAGCAGTGCTTCGTTCACGACGGTTGCTCGAATGGCACCTCTAAGGGTTTCATTCACGTACTGTAAATACCAGTAATGACCTACAGAGCCTAACCATCTAATCTAAACTAAATTATCCTAACTATTCATCACATTCTAGTATGAAATAATATTTTGTTAAATTTGAGAAAACCCAATTATAACAAGCAGCATATTTAATTTGATGAATGTGTCCTAAAGGGTAGGCCGCCGCCTGGACGAGCCCAGCCTGAGGTCAGTGTAAGAATATGCATCCGGCTATGGAGCTGTACTGTTACTGTCTAAGTTACTTAGCCCCACGTTAGTAAGCCAGAGGTGAGATTTTCCTTTCATAAACACTCAGTTGACCTTGAGCGTCAGATGTATAATGACCAATTCTACCACACAGCCTAGCACCACGCTGGGCGCCAGAATCTCAAATATTACTGGTTAAATACACAAAGATGGCGGGAGCAAAACCCTAAGGATCCAATACTTGAGGTGATGGATGAGGGCCAAGACGGTCTTGACTCTCCATCAGCCATACCAGAGCCTCCTCACTTGGGTCGTTCACTCTGCAACTCGCTTGCAGCGAATCCAGCAGGTAGTGGGGTGGGTTCTCACGCCAAATTATAATTTGATGATTGGGGGTTAGAGGCTGGATCCCGACCCATCTCAAGTTTGTATCAAATTACCAAGATGAATACGGGGGCAGTACTACAGAATGAGGAGTGACATTTAAAGACACATGTATGAAAATAAATGCATTAATTCAACAAAACTTACATTCTAATACACGGCCTCCCACGTTACGTTAATTCAAGAGTGTCACTTCAGTAACTGACAGAACACCACTTAGCAGTATTCTCCCGACCCTCCACTCTGACAGGTGTGAGAGCCTTAACGTCTCGACCCACTGGTCAGGTCAACAACAACAGTGAACTAACCTGAAACACTTCGTGCACACTATTCACTTGCAAATATCAAAACACTTGACCAATACAATACATTAACACACGTTAATGAATACACATCGAATGTCACTAAGACAATCACCACAATACACAACAACATAACTAATTACTTTAGCAAATGTCACTAAGACATGAAGCAACAAACAATTACTTAACAACCAATATCACAGACATTGAATTTTAATAAATCAAATTAATTATTCAATTTACATTAATTAACTAGTAACACTTAATTACTTTAATGATATACTATCACACAGACAGCAATCAAAGCTAATTAATTACGTTAATCACTGTCACCAGACAATTAGTAAACCAACCAATAACTCATTTAATCACACTGTCACATAGACATCAGATAAATACAATTATCACTTTACTAATTACGTTAATGACTTTAATAATTACGTTAATGACTACTAATTAAGTGAATGACATTACTAATTACGTGAATAACTTTTCACTAATTAATCAGACAATTAACTCTCGCTTATCACTCAAGACAAGCGACTAACAAGGGTGTTACTCTACACCACATCACAATACACAACAATACACCCGAATGAGAATAAAACAATATTTGCGTGCCACCCAGACAACCTCTAACACTCCACGTAACGTGCCACCCAGACAACCTCTAACACTCCACGTAACGTGCCACCCAGACAACCTCTAACACTCCACGTAACGTGCCACTAAGACAACCTCTAACACTCCACGTAACGTGCCACTAAGACAACCTCTAACACTCCACGTAACGTGCCACCCAGACAACCTCTAACACTCCACGTAACGTGCCACCCAGACAACCTCTAACACTCCACGTAACGTGCCACCCAGACAACCTCTAACACTCCACATAACGTGCCACCCAGACAACCTCTAACACTCCACATAACGTGCCACCCAGACAACCTCTAACACTCCACGTAACGTGCCACCCAGACAACCTCTAACACTCCACATAACGTGCCACCCAGACAACCTCTAACACTCCACGTAACGTGCCACCCAGACAACCTCTAACACTCCACATAACGTGCCACCCAGACAACCTCTAACACTCCACGTAACGTGCCACTAAGACAACCTCTAACACTCCACGTAACGTGCCACTAAGACAACCTCTAACACTCCACATAACGTGCCACCCAGACAACCTCTAACACTCCACGTAACGTGCCACCCAGACAACCTCTAACACTCCACGTAACGTGCCACCCAGACAACCTCTAACACTCCACATAACGTGCCACCCAGACAACCTCTAACACTCCACATAACGTGCCACCCAGACAACCTCTAACACTCCACATAACGTGCCACCCAGACAACCTCAACACTCCACATAACGTGCCACTAAGATAACCTCTAACACTCCACATAACGTGCCACTAAGATAACCTCTAACACTCCACATAACGTGCCACTAAGACAACCTCTAACACTCCACATAACGTGCCACTAAGACAACCTCTAACACTCCACATAACGTGCCACTAAGACAACCTCTAACACTCCACATAACGTGCCACTAAGACAACCTCTAACACTCCACGTAACGTGCCACTAAGACAACCTCTAACACTCCACATAACGTGCCACTAAGACAACCTCTAACACTCCACATAACGTGCCACTAAGACAACCTCTAACACTCCACGTAACGTGCCACTAAGACAACCTCTAACACTCCACGTAACGTGCCACTAAGACAACCTCTAACACTCCACATAACGTGCCACTAAGATAACCTCTAACACTCCACATAACGTGCCACCCAGACAACCTCTAACACTCCACATAACGTGCCACTAAGACAACCTCTAACACTCCACATAACGTGCCACTAAGATAACCTCTAACACTCCACATAACGTGCCACTAAGATAACCTCTAACACTCCACATAACGTGCCACTAAGACAACCTCTAACACTCCACATAACGTGCCACTAAGACAACCTCTAACACTCCACATAACGTGCCACTAAGACAACCTCTAACACTCCACATAACGTGCCACTAAGATAACCTCTAACACTCCACATAACGTGCCACTAAGACAACCTCTAACACTCCACATAACGTGCCACCCAGACAACCTCTAACACTCCACATAACGTGCCACTAAGACAACCTCTAACACTCCACATAACGTGCCACTAAGACAACCTCTAACACTCCACATAACGTGCCACTAAGACAACCTCTAACACTCCACATAACGTGCCACTAAGACAACCATAGTCAGCACACTATCAACTTTGCTTGTAAACAGATGTTAACAACCCTAACTCAAAAGTGTTTATATTATAACTGTTCACACACACAATGTGACAATAACTGATAGATTAACACATCTACAATCTCTATGGACTCTACCACAGAGAACTCGTTGCGAGATAACTCTCATGATCCGAGATTGAGTGATTACTGATTTCCAAATTAATGTGCACATTACAATTTAATTAATACCGGGAATTTTTACTTACATTCAATTCACTCACCTGTCACGTTCCATTCAATTTACACACCTGTCACGCTCCATTCAATTCACACACCTGTTACGCTTCATTTAAGTCACACACCTGTCACGCTCTTACACAGCTGTCATAGGTGAAGATCGATGTGTCAGGTAGACTGTAGGAATTAAGCGATGGAAACTGGCATTGGATACTTCAATGCTAGATAACGTTCCACCTCAAACCATCAAATGACCGATGATAATACTTCGTGTTCGGTGATACAATACGCGAGCTGATCGATGACACAGACACGACCATAAGAGCTCTAGTGTGAGTTGCAACAATCACTCAACAGTCTCTATACTGAGGTACAAAAACCCTCACACTCCACAAGTAGTTGTTTACCCACACAAACCCAGTTTTCTGTTGGTGAGAGTCGAGACACACTGCTTTCCCACCTCCCACACTCCCGTTTTCTGTTTCCCCAGCGCCCGAGGATACTCCCACTGCAACGCATTCTCCAATTAGACAGTACACATGATTGTGCCACTGATGATTGGACAATCACTTCATTAATTAGACTCACACACTTAACACTGAGTATTACCGCTTTCATTCACAATATAAGCTCACGCGATACACAGTTTTTTCCTCCAGCTGTTTACTCAACAATATATTTCTGAATGTTGCAGAGGGCTTCTTACTTAGCTATCTTAACACTGCTAGTCTATGAGGACGACATACCTGGCCCTAGTGTCTCCGGAACCGTCGTTAAATCCTACTTCCAGTACTAAATAAATCCAGCTACTTCATGGAAGTTTATAATGGATGCGGTACTTGGCTTGTTTCGCGGCTGCAGAAAGCATTCTCGGTGGCGTATTGGTAAGACACTCGCCTGGTGTTTCGCGAGCGCTTTGTCTTGGGTTCGTATCCTGGCCGGGGGAGGATTTACTGGACGCCAATCATTAACTGTAGCCTCTGTTTACCCAGCAGTAAAATGGATACCTGGTTGTTAAACAATTTAGCGGGTCGTATTCCAGGGAAAATTAGGGTAAACGCCTTGCCCGAAACGCTATGCCTGCTAGTGGCTGTACAAGAATGTAGGAACACTTGTATATATAAATAAATAAATAAAAATACTGTGCCACCAGATGTAAGTAAAACCAGTTTTCCCTGAGCTCTGGGGAGTAACGTGGTTCACCTTTCGAATCTGTGGCCCGAATGAATACTCTGGGCGCCACATGGGTCCTCAAAGATGCTGTGACGTCATCGCTTCTTGGTCTATCAGAAGGCCTGAGGCGTTTCCGCGCTTTCATACTGAGCTCCCATTGGTTTAGACACCTGTTCTCCCTCGTGGCAGTGGCATGAGCCTTAGTGTGCCAGCGTCCTGACAGATGTCTATACTGTCACTGAGGGGGATGGGGGAGTTTGTGGTTAGGACTTCCAACGGTATTGGGAGGGAAAATCCTCTTTCACACCCTCCCGGCACACACTGTAGATAGTTTTTCCCAGGGGATGGGCAGCCTGCCTCCCCTGGTAATACAAGTCTGTATCCACCATTGTATTACATCCAGAGGTCTTGGGTCATATCTAATGACATCTTGAGATTCCCCGCGATGACTCGAATCCATTGACACCCATCTTGACAAACTTCGCATACCAACTAACGAAGTTAAATATTTCAATCACCATTGCAAGCAATACAAGCAAGGAGTTAGGGCACTGAGAGAACACTCACAATCAGGGTGGCACATAGCCATAGGTATGAGTTAAACTGCTCAGGGACAAACAATATTAACAGGAAGGTCAAACACACACTGTTATTATCCCAGTGTGTTGACTGACAATGATAATTATCATTATGATAATGGGCTGACATTATCTCAGACTCTGATCATCATAACTTTGGAGTTCTCAACACAGTTTGACTAGGAACTACGGCACCAATAGAACCCTCATCAAATCCTGCTAGTTTAGCACGATCTCAGGTCTTAGTTTTAATTTGATCCTCGAGTTCATGAACAACAATGAATGGGACTGACGGACCACTGAGGGTTACAGACATTCAGGTGATGTATAATCATAGTCCACCTCGTTATTACGATTTGACAAACGTCAAATTTAAAGTGGATTAACTTAACTAGAAGAGTTAGGACTCGACCAGCCATCTAACCCATTGTAGCCAAGCATAGAGCAAAGGAGCATCAATATTGCCGTACACTTAACTTCATCAGAGCATCGAAATTTTGACGTTGTGATCAATAGCACCGAAATTACACATACCACACATGAAGTGAGAGGACAGGTTGACCAGCACATAATACTGACCAGACCTTGACCTGGTGCTTTCCTCGGTGTGATTCTCTTGTTGAGTCGTTCATCACATGTTAGTTTACGGGACTCTCAGACCTACAGAGCCTCATCGTAAGACCCAGTCGGACCCCCAGGTTTCCAGAGGTCTTCAAGTTTCAGAGGTCGTCAAGTTCTCC
Organism: Procambarus clarkii; assembly: GCF_040958095.1. Classification (NCBI taxonomy): domain Eukaryota; kingdom Metazoa; phylum Arthropoda; class Malacostraca; order Decapoda; family Cambaridae; genus Procambarus; species Procambarus clarkii. The sequence goes on along the minus strand of NC_091151.1, from coordinate 52,526,116 downwards.
AGTGAACTTCATAATATTAAACTTTCAGTCCATCTTCAAAATGTTTCGGTTCCCAAACACTATAAACATCATTCATCCTGATGGTGAATGAGGAATAAATAATAATAATTAACTTTACATCATTAATAACAAATATTTCTATATGCAGACGAGGAGTCACAATAACGTGGCTGAAAAGTGTTGGCCAAACCAAACACTAGAAAGTGAAGAGACGACGATGTTTCGGCCTCGTCACTTTCTAGTGTGTGGTTTGGTCAAACTTTTCAAATATATAATTTTTTGTTGATTGTACCATTTGTTTTGTAATACAATAACAGGAAACGTTATACGACAATCACTAAACAACACAAAGCTAAGTAACGATCCAGGGGTGTACACCAAGAAGTGTATTTTGCTTCTTGGTGTTTAAACAAGTTAGTCATTAACATCTTGTGGTGATATTAATAACTCTCCCAAGGTTGGTGGGCTTAAGGCCGCCATAAAAAGAGCTAGATAACACATTGAAATTATAGAGGAACATTATATTTATAATGCAAATAATACACAGAAATACTAACTCCCCATAGATTGACTCCCATTTTGACATACTTCGGATACCAACTACCAAAGTTAAACATTACAAGCACGGTTGCGAGCACCACTGCTAACAATGCAAGCAATGAGGACAGCATAACCTGAGTCATCCTCACCTATATCAGAGAAGAATTTAATACTTTAATTCAGTACTAATTTTGGATAATATTAAAAAGAAAACCTATATATTTCAAAGTTCTAAAAGTGACAGACATTATTTAGCATAGGAGGTCAGGCCAAAATAGTTAATTTATAAATATTACCTTTCCATATTTTTGTTTAAATAACATCAGTTAGCTATATTTAAAAAATCATAAGTATTAGTTCAGTTATGTTTATTGAGACAAGAAAGAAATACATCTCAAAAGGATAGAGTAGCTTAGGCAATTTCTACCCCCTAAGGGTATTAGTTTAGCTTTACTAACTGTGTTGGTTCAATTAATTACCGAGTATATTTTAATTGTTGCGGCTGGACTGTGAAACGGCAACCAGAGTATTTAAAGTTACTAAAAATTAATAGTTCTTCTTACGTTGCTAAATACGTATTCTTGTAGCAAAGAAAAAAAATGGACATACAGAAAGGCGTTTTTAATTTTAACGTTACTTCTTAATAGTTTTTGGACCGAGGACATATTCTTGTAGAATGTATATTGAGAGAGTGTTATGGTGGTGAGGATGGATCAGGACTACTGTGTACTTGTGGGTTGGTCAGCCAGCAGGGCCGGGTCGCCTCCACACATACATGTATGTTACTATTCCAAAAGTAAGGCCAATAGATATGTTTTCGTTTTTTACATGTAATTTATTTATTTACACATTCATCATTCATCATTTTATTACTTCATATGAATAGAGATTTTTTTGTATATGAGGTGGTTTAGACAGATGTTAAGGGTCATGTTTGCTGTTGGAGAGTCATTTACATTTTTACCGAATCTCTTGTGCACTGGTTAGCTTGCTGGACGCTGTTCACCGCGTCGCTTACGCAGCATTATGAGGCCTCTTGTCTCCCTCCTAAGTAGATGATTTCGTTCCTATTTGCAAAGGTAAATATATCTAAGGCAAGACTAAGTGGTGTTCAACCTGACTCTGATGTCACTTCCCTCGTTTGATAACATCACCAGGGGACGAAAAGACATAATAACATGCCTTGAAAACCTTGTTGGTTTCAAGATGAAACACCAAAACATGAAGCTCAAGGTTGTGATGCTATACCGTGAACTATAATGTCTGTGAGCAGCTGACCAGACATACAACGGAAGTAAGAAACAGCTTCACACTCTCGACGCTGGGCGGAAGCCCTAAACTCGTTATCTGTTGAAGCTGCATCATCCTGAGATTTATACATAACACAGTGACGATTTATAAACCACCGTTAAACAGCCGAGGGAGAAGCATGATCGCCTTGTTAATATGGTGACAGGACAGTGTCAATCATGCATGTAAGATTATGTGATTTTACGAAGGACTGTTAAGTAACAACATCAGAGCTGAAAGGAAATACGCCATTGTAATCTAGGCGATTATTATATGATCTTTAGGGCAAATGGGGGACCTTTGACAAGCCGCTGGCTTTCTATCTTCGTCGAGGCCTCTAGTATTAGTGACTGCCGTAAATTCAGGTAAGTTAAATTATTCCACTAGCTGACTAGCTCCTCACCTTAGCTCAGTAAATTTCTTGTTTACGTAATCTGTGTGCGGAGACGCCCCTGATCACTCTGAGTGGGGCACGCCTGAGTACGCGTGAGATTGTCTTCCATTCAATTCACAATCAGATTGGTTTATTAATACAATTATCATCATAATTTGGAATATCAATGTTTATTTGTTTTGTTGTCATTTCAGTCACTTTGCCTGCCAACATTACTTGCATTCAGTTTCATGTAAAAAACTAGAAGTTTTGATTACATTAGATGTAAGAATCCAATAAGAATCTGCCGCTAAGAATCGTTTTTACAACCAAGTACACATTTTACTGTTGAGTTAAACAGAGGCTACAGTTAAGGATTTGCGCCCAGTAAATCCCCTTTTATATTATTTATATTTAAATTATTTATATTCCTGTTCATTCTTTCATGTGGTTGATGAATAATACTAATGGTTGTACATAACTTATTCATTGCAGAGCCAGAATGCTAAAAGTGTGTTTACATAAGCGAGTGATCAAGCCTTTATCACTCTCAGTTTAAGACCAATATTTTATGAAAATGCCTTTGGTTTCTGCCCACTTAACGTATGTTTACTCTTGTTATAAAATATTGATGAAGATGGGAAATATGATATAAATTGTTTCTGATATATTTACACCACTTCCAGGATAGTAGTAAATCTTGATTTGATCAACAAAATCTTCCCCTCACGTATTCTAAGGCGGACTATCGTGTTAGAGGTTAGAGAGCAGTTTTGTAGCACTGTACATAATAAGGAATAAATAAGTTTAGAACTGATCAGAATTTTAATGCTGGACTTTCATGTAAGACAATAGGCTGTAACAGATGTAATTTATCGTAGCAGGCGAGAACTCAAGCTCTGCTGTGACAAATCAACGGGACGGAACTATCACAAGAAAGCGCCAAGCCATTTCGATTATATATCACTTGGAAGGGGTCAGGATAAGGATTTTGGGATGGGATTTAAGGAATGGTGCCCAACCACTTGGATGGTCGGGGATTGAACGCCGACCTGCATGAAACGATACCGTCGCTCTACCGTCCAGCCCAAGTGGTTGGGTAATATAATAAGAGAGGGATCGACCGGTGGCGTGTGAGGGCCGCAGAGGACGCTCCCTCACCTGTGCTGCTGCGCCTCCTTTTGAGAGTTGGTTTGTGACAAATCAAGCAGCAATATACTTTACACAACACAAAATCTAGAAAATTGACAGTGATCTTTTGCATCAATAATGTAGTCGCATAATCCGAGTCATCCTCATCTAACTCATCAATAACAATTGCAAATTCGTTATACAATGTTCTGGTAAACAGTGCTACACATAATAATATACTTGGCAACATAACATTCTCATTACTACACCCATAGTTAATAACTCATTGGTACATAATGTATTAGCATCATTACGTATGGGTGTAGAATATCCTTATTTACTATGTACGTAAGTTAATAAAAGTCTTCGTGCAATCGTAAATAAACATTACCGAAAGTTTGACTTAAACAATAGAGACAATTGTGGCACTTGGAGAGTGCCACAATTCCGCGAATCTCTGCTTGCGCGTCTCTCTCGTCCACTTCCCACTCAACTCTGGCGATACAACTCACTTCCATTCCAATGTTACTCTCGTCATTAATGTCACACATTAATTAATGTCACACAATAATTAATGTCATTAATTAATGTGTGTGTGACATTTATGTCACACACACATCTTCTCTGCACTTCCCAGCAAATAATGTCAATAGTAGTTATAAGGTGTGTCTTCAAATACGTTTTTACCCATACTCAGACTATCAAGCTGGAGAACTAATATTTGTAATTATTTTTTTTCTGCGGATTAGGAAACGAGGATGCCTGAGTGGACGACTGATGTCATGAACTTAACAAGTGCGTGCGTATGGGGGAAAGCTAAAACAAATTGCCACATCCTACCATATGTGACTATAATGAGGTCTCTCGTGTGAAGACTTAACATAAAAGTGTATTACGCACCATACATTAGTTTTACATTAGTTAATGTTAAAACTTCCTGCTATGTACTAGTTATGATTGAGTGATCATCCCAAAACACACCACTTTACTTTTCTCTCCTCATACTCACAAACACCTAAACTAACATTGAACCTAGTATATATATATATATATATATATATATATATATATATATATATATATATATATATATATATATATATATATATATATTTCTAACACGAATTTTCTCAATCTTTCGTACATTACGCTTCACTGTTGGAGGTAAATCAAAAATCACTTCTCCAAAATTCATTTTTATTTCTAGTCTGACGCGACACGGGCGCGTTTCGTAAAACTTATTACATTTTCAAAGACTTCACAAATACACAACTGATTAGAACGTTCTAATCAGTTGTGTATTTGTGAAGTCTTTGAAAATGTAATAAGTTTTACGAAACGCGCCCGTGTCGCGTCAGACTAGAAATAAAAATGAATTTTGGAGAAGTGATTTTTGATTTACCTCCAACAGTGAAGCGTAATGTACGAAAGATTGAGAAAATTCGTGTTAGAATTATTAATCTTACTTTTTCGGTCATATTTAATAATATATGTCTACAGGAAAGACTGCTACCAAAATATACTAATATATATATATATATATATATATATATATATATTTGACTATTTTACAGGAACTTCTTTTCCACAGCTCATAAAACGGAGGAAAGGGTCCTGAAAGATATTGTTAATAGAAACGTTATCCCTACAGACAAAAATCAGAGGATACAACTGACGATTTACTATAAAACCAGAAAAACGGCCAGCTTACTCATAAGAAACTCTCCAGACACAAAGCAGAACGCTTTAAAAGAGACCAACGTCGTCTATGCCTATATATATCTATGCATATTGTTGGGGGTTGTCACCTCTCTATTATTCTCTACCCCTACTCTGGGGTGAGCAATAGTTACGCTCAAGGTAACTCACCGTAGCCCTGCGGGTCTTCCCTCGATCCTCACGGCGCCACTGCACGCCAGGAGAGTCTCCCAGTCAATCTTAACGGCCTCTTATTAAGAAAGAGTGAGAACACGACTCGTTCACCTCGACTGTCGTGTGCCCTCCCCAACAATAGGGCTCTACGGTTAAACACAAGATCGCCAACTGGTGTTTAAGGTGGCCAGTAACACCCTCAGTGGACTGGTGTATTCAGTGGTAGCCTTGGCAAGGTCACACTCAAAGATCAGGAATCAGGCAGGTACTTATTGTTATCACTCTATGCTTACAGGTATAGTATAGCCACAAGATCAATGGAGGGAATGATAAAAACACTAAGATAGTTTTGTATTTTACTTAAAAGGTATGAAAGATGTCACAAGGCCACACAATAATCGATAAATCAACTGATCCTGACTCGGCCGGTAATTCCCACGGATATTATGCGACCGCAAGAGGGCAACACTCTCCCCTCCTCATCAAGTGTCAAGAACAGCTGATTGCAATGGCCTCTCCGCGCGAACTTTGCTTGTTTTCTAGATTCACGCGCGCTGTTCCTTTAAATTTTCCAATATTACTAGAAACTCGCACACTCGATATTGGCACAAATAAACCGTACTACTCAGTTACACTGTACTCAGGCTCAAACAGTCTTTTCTACAATCAATGCTATAATGATTCACTGTAATGGCTTCACATTGTTATTTATCCAACAATATATTATGAAATATTAACACTGGAGTTTTCAGTACTTTCTCTCGTTGGCGATAACGCAATAATTCACTGTACTCACAAATGATTATTCACTGAATGAACATAGACATATATATGGTTTATAAATCAATCATCAATACATGGAAAATTAATAGTTTCTGGGCACATAGCCTAACCTCCAAATACTGGCATAATCTTATATATATATTTTACCACTATATGTTCATATCAAAATCTATAGAAAGATATACACAACACAGTAAATTTATCACTGGTTCCTGGTGCCTGTACACACCAACAATCAACATGAATATTACAAGTACTCTTGATAGTACTGTCTAGCACCCTGGTGCTTTACCGTGACATAGGTGAGACTTGCTCACGACATATAAAATCTTCAGGCTAGATAATATAGCCAAATAACATAGCTAACTAAAGGGGAATGGGGAGGGAACTAGAACCACCTACTTCACCCTATCCTCCGATGAGAGTCGAGATGTAGCTCCTGGTCCTCGTGTCGGGAACGCCCCCACACTACACGTCGTCGTGTCCTACCAGAGCCTCTCGTCGTCCCACCGTTTAGCGCGTCGTCTCCGTGCCTCCTCACTGCAGGTCCGTCCTCCTCCTTGACTTCTTGAAGGTTGGAGTCGGTCTCCTGGCCGTCGTCTTCTCCCAGCAACGGCTGTCGCCTACGTCTCAGCTACAGTCGTTCGGTTTCCCCAAATAGTCCTCTCTTCCTCAGCTACCCAGTGGCTCTGTCAGCCACTACGCTGTCACGAACTGGTGAATTGCCACAGACGTCAACATACGTCACTGCACGGCTTCACTGCTACTGGCACAGTACCTGACTGGAGCACTTGTTGCTCAAATAACCGTCAATTCCCTCTTCTGGTTCAACACATGAACTAGGGAAGACTTCTCAGAGTACTGGCGGAATTCAGGTGACGCGTAAATCCACGGTAGTGGGAAACAGCTGTCCGACAGACAGGACCACTCGTCGCACGTCCGACCTCTATGACGTGTCGTGTATGACTGATGGCGCCAGCTCGGCGCGCTGGCCGGACCCCCTTCCTTCGTGACGTCACTTTTACTATGGGAAGTTTTCATTGGCTCCCAGTGCCACCTTGCTGTCGATGACCAATCCGGTGCCACTGACGTCACACGGTTTTGGCGGGAGATCAGGGAAGCCAGCGCCATCTTGGCTCCCTAAAGGGCCTAAACCACAGGCCAAAATATCACTATTTCACAAATTTCTCGGCTCTCCGAGAACACTTCACTCTCTCCCATATATCAAATTGTAGCCTGCAACGTAGAGAACGCTTGGGAAAAGCAGACATGACCCTTACTGCAGGCGTGGGAGAATTATAAGGGGGGGGAACTCCGTCACATACCCCTCCCCTTAAAATAAGAGTCATGTCTGGTTAGTGCATGCGGGATAGGGCGTCCGCTACTACGTTGTCCTTCCCCTTGATGTGCTGGACCTTGATCCTTGTCAGACTCTCAGTGCAGGTGAGACTGGTGCCGTCCGCCCTGGACCACTTACTTTCCTCCTCCGGGAGTTCTCGGTCCCTCGGTACACTCAGACCCGTCTTCCGCTGGGTTTCTCGGGTATACGTTCCGTCCTGCTTGTCGGCTCTTCCTTCCACAATGAAGAAAGGTTTCAGGCGGTCCATGCGACACACCTGTTTCTTCCGGGGTCCATCCGGCTTCCCAATCTCGTACGACACTGGACCCAATCGTCGCAGCACTCGGTATGGTCTCTTGAACCGCGACCTGGTCACTCTACCTTTACCTGGCAGCACAACCAATACTTTGGATCCGGCCTGAAAATCCCTCTGCGCAGCTCTCCTGTCGAACCACTTCGACATCTTACGTTGCGCCTTCTTCAGGAGCTTCCTAGCCAGTTTCTTCGCTCTAGTGAGACGTTCTTTGAACTTCTGGACATATTTATTCACCGTTCCCACGGTCGCTCCTGGTGTCCATCGTTCCTTCATCATGAATAGCATGGCATATATAATATAGATAAATGGAAAGTAAGCCTTTTCAGGACCCACACGGCCTCCTTCGGCCTTACTAACCAATTCGGGGAACTCCTCTTGCTGTAACTCTCCGAGACGAGTGCGGTTTACCCCTGGAGAACTGGTGAGTGTCACCTGCAACTCACCATTCGGGTTACTCTCGCCCTCCACTCGTTCTCTGGGTCCTACGCAGAGGTGATCTGTTCCCAGGCTGTCAGTTGTCTCCTCAGCCCCATCAGATCCACAACCTCCTGGTTCTTCGCGTCGTCTTGGTGTCACAGTACAAACTGGGATCGCCACCGGTGCGATTCCCTTCTCGTCCCCACAGACGTTCAACTCTCCGCCTGTCTCCTCGTGTTGTTCTATGTACTCTTCGCCTTTCACGATATGCGGGAGGACGTATCCTCCACACGCGTCATTCCCCAAGATGACCTGCGCCTCCATCTTGGGCATTGATGTACAGACTCCCACCACTAGGGTCTGGCAGCCATAGTCGGAATCTAAAGTTACCTGGTGTAGGGGCATCCTCACTGGGCCTCCCACAGTGGTCACACTTGCTACCCCCACACTGGTACTTTTGTAACCCTCGGGGAACAGGGTTTCACTTACCAGGGTAAAGTCAGCCCCGGTGTCTCTTAGCATCTTCACTGGGATGGGGTCTGCGACCCCCATCCTTACGGTTCCTTGACACATGAATGGGTGAACTTTCTTCTCCCCATTTAGCACGGGTTCATCCCGCACTCCCTCGGCTCTCTGGTCCTCGAACACCACTAAAGCAACGTGTCCCCGCTGCTTCGGGCGTCTGCACTCCCGCGCGACGTGTCCGGGTATTCCGCAGTTGTAGCAGCGGCCCCTCGGCGGAGACCATCCGCCACCGCTCGCCTTAGCACTGCCTCCAGAGACCGTCACACCCTGTGTCTTTCCCGCCTCACTTGTCGTTTCTTTCCCTGCAGTAACAGTTCCCGAGCTCTCAGCTTGGTTCTCCCCTATCGGCTCTACAGCACCCTTTGATCCTCGGGTGTTCCAACTTGAGAAATGGGACTTGGGAGAACTCGTTCCTGCCCTCCATCCATCCGTCCTTCTATAACTCCGATCGTTTCCGACGTATGCGGGTGGTCGGTTCTGTCCCTCTCGGCGTGGGCGTAGGGCTTCTTCTAGCATGTCGGCCCGGTCGGCTGCGGCCCTCAGGTCCTTTATGTCCGCCTCCTTTACCCTCATCCTGATCTCAGGAGAGAGCACGGACATAAACTTTTCCATGGCCATTAGTTCCTTGACCTCTTCGACCGACCTTGCTTCTTCAGAGTCCAGCCACTTAAGGAGCTTTCTTTCAATGTCCCTCGCCGTCTCCGCATACGATTTCCCTGGTGACCGGGTACATTCTCTAAACCTCTTCCGGTAACACTCTGGCGTGAGTTTAAAGGAACGGAGCACAGCTCGTTTTACCGCATCGTAGTTAGTGCATTCTTGGAAGTCGAGCATGGTGAAGGCTTGGCGAGCTTCCCCTGTGAGCCTTCCTTGGACCAACTCCGCCCACTCCGCCCTCGGCCACCTCTTCATAGCAGCAACTCTCTCAAAGTGATCGAAGAAACTTTCGGCTTCACTAGGCACAAAGACCGGCAGGTCTCGTTCCCTCACTCGTCGGTCTTCCTGTGGCGGGGCAGGGGCACCTAGTCCCAGTTCAGCTCGCTTCAGCTCCACCTCCTGGTTGGCTTCTATTTCCATTTGTCTCAGCCTAACTTCTTGCTCTCGTTCTTCCCTGCGTAGCTGTGCTTCTCGTTCTTGCTCTTCCCGGCGCAGCTGTGCTTCTCGTTCCTCACGCTTCGTCTGTGCTTCTCGCTCCTGTTCTTCCCGGCGCAGCTCTGCTTCTCGCTCTTCTTTGCGCTGCTGTGCCTCTTCTCTCCTCAGCTGCGCTTCTGCTTCTCGCTCTTCTTTGCGCTGCTGCGCTTCTCGCTCTTCTTTGCGCTGCTGTGCCTCTTCTCTCCTCAGCTGCGCTTCTCGCTCTTCTCTCCTCAGCTGCGCTTCTGCTTCTCGCTCTTCCTTGCGCTGCTGTGCTTCCAGCTGCAGCTTCATTATTTCCAGCTTAATGCTGTGCCTGCTGCCGCTGGATCCCCTGCTGCTTCCACCAATACTCAGGTGTTCACCCTCACTGGCAGGTGTTTGGGGCCGTTCCTCCCCCAAAGCTTCGTCTCGAGCCTTTAGCTGAGCCATTATCTCTAGTCTTCTTTCACCAACTCGGGCAGATTTCAGCTTTATTCCAAAATGATCCGCTATAGCCTGTAACTGTGCCTTGGTGCACTCTTCCAGCACCTGTTCGTCTCTAGAGTCAATAAACCTCGCTACTTTATCATCCTCCATCTTGTGCTACGAGTGATAACCTTCACCTGATCTCTAACACCACTGCCAAGTACCACTGCAACCTTTACTCCGATCTATATCCTGGCAAGGTCGCCAATGTTGGGGGTTGTCACCTCTCTATTATTCTCTACCCCTACTCTGGGGTGAGCAATAGTTACGCTCAAGGTAACTCACCGTAGCCCTGCGGGTCTTCCCTCGATCCTCACGGCGCCACTGCACGCCAGGAGAGTCTCCCAGTCAATCTTAACGGCCTCTTATTAAGAAAGAGTGAGAACACGACTCGTTCACCTCGACTGTCGTGTGCCCTCCCCAACAATAGGGCTCTACGGTTAAACACAAGATCGCCAACTGGTGTTTAAGGTGGCCAGTAACACCCTCAGTGGACTGGTGTATTCAGTGGTAGCCTTGGCAAGGTCACACTCGAAGATCAGGAATCAGGCAGGTACTTATTGTTATCACTCTATGCTTACAGGTATAGTATAGCCACAAGATCAATGGAGGGAATGATAAAAACACTAAGATAGTTTTGTATTTTACTTAAAAGGTATGAAAGATGTCACAAGGCCACACAATAATCGATAAATCAACTGATCCTGACTCGGCCGGTAATTCCCACGGATATTATGCGACCGCAAGAGGGCAACACTCTCCCCTCCTCATCAAGTGTCAAGAACAGCTGATTGCAATGGCCTCTCCGCGCGAACTTTGCTTGTTTTCTAGATTCACGCGCGCTGTTCCTTTAAATTTTCCAATATTACTAGAAACTCGCACACTCGATATTGGCACAAATAAACCGTACTACTCAGTTACACTGTACTCAGGCTCAAACAGTCTTTTCTACAATCAATGCTATAATGATTCACTGTAATGGCTTCACATTGTTATTTATCCAACAATATATTATGAAATATTAACACTGGAGTTTTCAGTACTTTCTCTCGTTGGCGATAACGCAATAATTCACTGTACTCACAAATGATTATTCACTGAATGAACATAGACATATATATGGTTTATAAATCAATCATCAATACATGGAAAATTAATAGTTTCTGGGCACATAGCCTAACCTCCAAATACTGGCATAATCTTATATATATATTTTACCACTATATGTTCATATCAAAATCTATAGAAAGATATACACAACACAGTAAATTTATCACTGGTTCCTGGTGCCTGTACACACCAACAATCAACATGAATATTACAAGTACTCTTGATAGTACTGTCTAGCACCCTGGTGCTTTACCGTGACATAGGTGAGACTTGCTCACGACATATAAAATCTTCAGGCTAGATAATATAGCCAAATAACATAGCTAACTAAAGGGGAATGGGGAGGGAACTAGAACCACCTACTTCACCCTATCCTCCGATGAGAGTCGAGATGTAGCTCCTGGTCCTCGTGTCGGGAACGCCCCCACACTACACGTCGTCGTGTCCTACCAGAGCCTCTCGTCGTCCCACCGTTTAGCGCGTCGTCTCCGTGCCTCCTCACTGCAGGTCCGTCCTCCTCCTTGACTTCTTGAAGGTTGGAGTCGGTCTCCTGGCCGTCGTCTTCTCCCAGCAACGGCTGTCGCCTACGTCTCAGCTACAGTCGTTCGGTTTCCCCAAATAGTCCTCTCTTCCTCAGCTACCCAGTGGCTCTGTCAGCCACTACGCTGTCACGAACTGGTGAATTGCCACAGACGTCAACATACGTCACTGCACGGCTTCACTGCTACTGGCACAGTACCTGACTGGAGCACTTGTTGCTCAAATAACCGTCAATTCCCTCTTCTGGTTCAACACATGAACTAGGGAAGACTTCTCAGAGTACTGGCGGAATTCAGGTGACGCGTAAATCCACGGTAGTGGGAAACAGCTGTCCGACAGACAGGACCACTCGTCGCACGTCCGACCTCTATGACGTGTCGTGTATGACTGATGGCGCCAGCTCGGCGCGCTGGCCGGACCCCCTTCCTTCGTGACGTCACTTTTACTATGGGAAGTTTTCATTGGCTCCCAGTGCCACCTTGCTGTCGATGACCAATCCGGTGCCACTGACGTCACACGGTTTTGGCGGGAGATCAGGGAAGCCAGCGCCATCTTGGCTCCCTAAAGGGCCTAAACCACAGGCCAAAATATCACTATTTCACAAATTTCTCGGCTCTCCGAGAACACTTCACTCTCTCCCATATATCAAATTGTAGCCTGCAACGTAGAGAACGCTTGGGAAAAGCAGACATGACTCTTACTGCAGGCGTGGGAGAATTATAAGGGGGGGGAACTCCGTCACAATATATATATCTATATATATATATATGTCGTACCTAGTAGCCAGAACGCACTTCTCAGCCTACTATGCAAGGCCCGATTTGCCTAATAAGCCAAGTTTTCCTGAAATAATATATTTTTTCTAATTTTTTTCTTATGAAATGATAAAGCTACCCATTTCATTATGTATGAGGTCAATTTTTTTTTATTGGAGTTAAAATTAACGTAGATATATGACCGAACCTAACCAACCCTACCTAACCTAACCTAACATATCTTTATAGGTTAGGTTAGGTAGCCGAAAAAGTTAGGTTAGGTTAGGTAGGTTAGGTTGTCGAAAAACAATTCATGAAAACTTGGCTTATTAGGCAAATTGGGCCTTGCATAGTAGGCTGAGAAGTGCGTTCTGGCTACTAGGTACGACATATATATATATATATATATATATATATATATATATATATATATATATATATATATATAATATATATATATATATATTTATATTTAACGAAAATCAAGAAAGAAATGGGAAAGTAAGAAGAACGTTTCAGCAGATCAAGGCCGTTGTCAACACTAGACTAAGAGAAACAAAGGAAGGGTGAAGGCAACTAGAACCTCAGCACCCATCCTCAGGAAAAGAATTACCCAGAAACAGGTATTGATTAGCTTAAAATGGTCAGAAGGATTAAGCGGTCTATAAGTATTCATAAGTATTCTCATAAGAGAATACCTATGAAAGATTAAAGAAAAGGCCTCATTGAATATACACATATTATTGTAATGAGACATTGTAACCCTCTTTATCAGAGTTATTTCTTTAACTGTTGTGTAACATTGTAACTTAAAACTGGGTCAAGTTTGTACATACCAGTACTAACATTGATAAGATTTGGACACTGATTAGGACAGACTCAATCAAATTTCGTTCCACAAAGCCATTGCTATTGGTAATGCTTTTCGCCCTATCCCAACTAATAGTGTTTTAACACAAACTCGTGGGTAGATACAATGCACTAGACGTTTAGGCAGTTCTAATACTATAAGCATGTTGGGACAAACTCAATTGTAAGGATTTTCCTGTTGTCTAAGGTACTCATACTCACAATCATTGCAGGGAATCGAATACACACAACCTGCTGTACCAGAGAAGTTTTTATTAAATTGGACTTGATCGTATTATTAGTGAACACCAAATTGATATTAAGGTTTTTAAAAACTGGGGAAAGTTTTTTCAAGTCCCACCGCATAAGGTAGCAGAAATGAGTTTCTGATTTCTGATTTCGCTTTGTGGACATGATAATAAAACGATTGATTATAAAGTATGTTCTTGCTTCTACTGTTTCTATGTTCGTTTGGGTTTTGAGGTGGATAGAATGTAATTGCATCTTAATTGGCTGTTGTTTTCTGGTTTGGACTTTTTGATGTGTAGGGCCTCGCTGATGTCGAGTCTCCTGTTGTAGTTGTACCTGTCGAAAATTTCTGTGTTGCTTGTTAAGATTTTTCTGGTGATGGTCTTGTTGTGTGAGGAGATTATATGCTCCTTGATGGAGCCTTGATGACGTTATATCTAGACAAAGTGAGTTGGCCCAGAAAGTGGAGTTGGAAATCCTAGTGGACGACATATTCAACCTGGAGACACAAAAGGTGGTTAACCCTAAGGGCACCTTGCAAGCGGAACTTATTGCGGAGGGAGGAAACATTCGAGGTAATTACAGAAGCACCATACTGTCCCCCGAGTTAAAAGCGGCAGCTAAGAGCCTTCGTGAGAATAGGGAGATAGTCGTCAGGAGAGGTGACAAGTCGCCAATATACGTTATTCTTAAAAATATCTGGGAAAAATTAACCTCATCCTCTCTGACCAAACTAAATTCCAAAGGGTCACTAGGGACACTACAGCAAAACTGAAAACGAAGGTAAACAGATTGATTGAAACTGTGAACGCACAAAATCTGAACTCCACCTGTGAAAGGTTACCCAGGGAATACAAACCTGGTTATGCATATGGGAATGCCAAGACCCACAAACCTAGAAACCCACTTCAGCCAATCATCAGCCAGATATCCACATCCACATACAGACTGGCCAAGCGACTCGACTGCCTGATGACTCCTTATGTGCCTTGTGCTTTTAGCCTGAAGTCTCCAAACGAAATTGTTGACAAATTGCAGGGAGCACGGGCCACGGGTCACGGGTCGCGGGTCACGGGTCACGGGGATGAGAGCCTCTCTGGATGTGGAGTCGCTGTTTACCAACGTGCCTGTTGACGAAACAACCAGGATGATGGTGGAGGGTATTGTGATTTGGCTTGTACCCCTCTAGACATACCAGAGAGCATATTGAGGAAGCTACTCGAAGCTTGCACTAAAGAGGCTCCCTTCTTGAGTCCCGATGGGCACATGTATAAACAAGTGGATGGGGTCGCCATGGGTTCTCCCCCTAGGTGTCCTGTTTGCGAATTTTTACATGGGTACCATAGAGTAAAGGGTCTTAGTGGGCATGAACTTAAAACCGGCCATATACTGCAGGCATGTTGACGACATATTTATGCAGGTACCTGATGGCGGACGTTTGCAGCAGTTGAAGAAGGCAATCGAGCAAAATTCGGTGTTAAGTTTCACTTACGAGATGGAGAGTGATGGGAAGCTGCTCTTTCCAGATGTAACAGTCGCAGAAAGGAATGGTGGCTTCCACACTGCAGTCTATGCTAAGGAAACGAACACTGGAATGTGCCTTAATGGTAACAGTGACTACCTAGATAGGTACTCACCTAATTGTGCTTGCGGAGGGTTGAGCTTTGTCTATTTGGTCCCGCCTCTCAACTGTCAATCAATTGGCGTACAGATTCCTGAGCCTACTGGCCTCTATCATATCTACATTTTTAACTGAGTATAGAGTCAGCCTCCACCACATCACTGCCTAGTGCATTCCATTTATTAACTACTCTGACACTGAAAAAATTCTTTCTAACGTCTCTGTGGCTCATCTGGGTACTAAGTTTCCACCTGTGTCCCCTTGTTCGTGTCTCACCCGTGCTGAAGAGACTGTCTTTTTCCACCCTGTCATTTCCCCTGAGAATTTTGTAGGTGGTTATCATGTCTCCCCTTACTCCTCTGTTTTCCAGGGACGTCAGGTTCAGCTCCTTTAGCCTTTTCTCGTGGCTCATACCTCTCAGTTCCAGGGCGAGCCTGGTGGCATACCGCTGAATCTTCTCTAACTTTGTCTTGTGTTTAACAAGGTATGGACTCCAGGCTGGAGCTGCATATTCCAGGATTGGTCTGACATAAGTGGAATGCATAGCCCTGAACGATTCCTTACACACGTTTCTAAAGGCCGTTCTTATGTTGGTCAGTCTAGCATATGCCGCTGATGATATCCTTTTGATGTGGGCCTCTGGGGACAGGTTCGGTGTGATATCGACCCCCAGATCTTTTTTCTTTATTTGACTCTGTCAGGATTTCACCTCCCAGATGGCACATTGTGTTCAGCCTTCTGCTACCTTCGCCTAATTTCATTACTTTACACTTTGCTGAGTAGAACTTTAGCAGGCATTTTCTAGACCATTCCTCCAGTTTGTCCAGGTCATCCTGTAGTCTCTGTCTATCTTCATCCATCTTAATTTTTCTCATAATTTTTGCATCTTCAGCAAACATTGAAAGGAACGAGTCTATACCCTCCGGAAGATCGTTCACATATATTAGAAAGAGGATGGGTCCAAGTACTGAACCCTGTGGGACTCCGCTGGTGACATCTCGCCACTCTGATGTCTCCCCCCCTCACCGTTACTCGCTGTTTCCTGTTGCTTAAGTACTCCCTTATCCACTGGAGCACCTTCCCTTTTTACTCCTGATTGTTGCTCCAACATTTTTAACAGCCTTTTATGGGGTACTGTGTCAAAGGCTTTTTGGTAGTCTAGGAAAATGCAGTCGGCCCACCCATCTGTTTTAGGGTGGGCCGACTGCATTTAAAAATATATTTACCTAAGGGCCACTATCCGTAGTGCCCTCGACGAGGACAGAAAGCCGGCGGCTTGTCGAAGGCCCCTCATTTGCCATGACCATCTTTTCCAGCAATATTTTAAAACTCAACAGATTTGGCGGTTGCGGCTTCGGCAGGTAAGCAGTTCAACAGATCAATAAACCTGTGGGTGAAGAAGCATTTCCTGTTCTCAGTCCCACATTGTGGCTTGTTGAGCTAGAAACCTTTGCTCCTTGTTTGTGTTACATGCGACCTTTTGAAGAAAATGTCTGGATCAACAACATCTAACTTGTTCACTATTTTAAAAGATTCAATGAGATCCGCCCTGCTATGCCTGGTTTGCAGTGTTGTTAGCCCTGTGGCCCTCATGTGTTCCTTATACGAGAGATGACTTAACTCTGGAATGACTTTTGTTGCACCTTTTCCAGAGCAGATGTGTGTGTGTGTGTGTGTGTGTGTGTGTGTGTGTGTGTGTGTGTGTGTGTGTGTGTGTGTGTGTGTGTGTGTGTGTGTGTGTGTGTGTTTGTGTGTGTACTCACCTAGTTGTACTCACCTAGTTGTGCTTGCGGGGGTTGAGCTCTGGCTCTTTGGTCCCGCCTCTCAATTGTCAATCAACAGGTGTACAGATTCCTGAGCCTATTGGGCTCTATCATATCTACACTTGAAACTGTGTATGGAGTCAGCCTCCACCACATCACTTCCTAATGCATTCCATTTGTCAACCACTCTGACACTAAAAAAGTTCTTTCTAATATCTCTGTGGCTCATTTGGGCACTCAGTTTCCACCTGTGTCCCCTAGTGCGTGTGCCCCTTGTGTTAAACAGCCTGTCTTTATCAACCCTGTCAATTCCCTTGAGGATCTTGAATGTGGTGATCATGTCCCCCCTAACTCTTCTGTCTTCCAACGAAGTGATGTTTAATTCCCGTAGTCTCTCCTCGTAGCTCATACCTCTCAGCTCGGGTACTAGTCTGGTGGCAAACCTTTGAACCTTTTCCATTTTAGTCTTATGCTTGACTAGATATGGACTCCATGCTGGTGCCGCATACTCCAAGATTGGTCTGACATATGTGGTATATAATGTTCTGAAAGATTCCTTACACAAGTTTCTAAAGGCCGTTCTTATGTTAGCCAACCTGGCATATGCTGCTGCTGTTATCCTCTTGATATGAGCATCAGGGGACAGGTCTGGCGTGATATCAACCCCTAGGTCTTTCTCTCTCGCGGACTCTTGAAGTATTTCATCTCCCAAGTGATACCTTGTATCTGGTCTCCTGCTTCCTACCCTTATCTTCATTACATTACATTTGCTTGGATTAAACTCTAACAGCCATTTGTTTGACCATTCCTGCAGCTTGCCCAGGTCTTCTTGAAGCCTCAAGCTGTCCTCCTCTGTCTTAATCCTTCTCATAATTTTGGCGTCGTCAGCAGACATTGAGAGGAATGAGTCTATACCCTCTGGGAGATCATTTACGTATATCAGAAACAGGATAGGTCCAAGTACAGAGCCCTGTGGGACTCCACTGGTGACTTCACGCCAGTCTGAGGTCTCACCCCTCACTGTAACTCTCTGCTTCCTATTGTTTAGGTACTCCCTTATCCACTGGAGCGCCCTACCAGTTACTCCTGCCTGTTTCTCCAGCTTATGCATCAACCTTTTATGCGGTACTGTGTCAAAAGCTTTCCGACAGTCCACAAAAATGCAGTCCGCCCATCCTTCTCTTTCTTGCTTAATCTTTGTCACCTGATTGTAGAATTCTATCAAGCCTGTAGGGCAAGATTTGCCCTCCCTGAACCCATGGTGATGGGTTGTCACGAAGTCTCTTCTCTCCAGATGTGTTACTAGGTTTTTTCTCACAATCTTCTCCATCACCTTGCATGGTATACAAGTTAAGGACACTGGCCTGTAGTTCAGTGCCTCTTGTCTGTCACCTATTTTGTATATTGGTACTACATTAGCTGTCTTCCATATTTCTGGTAGGTCTCCCGTTTCCAGTGACCTACTATACACTATGGAGAGTGGCAAGCAAAGTGCTCCTGCACACTTTTTCAATACCCATGGTGAGATTCCGTCCGGCCCAACAGCTTTTCTCACATCCAGCTCCAATAGATGCTTCTTGACCTCATCTCTTGTAATTTCGAACCTATCCAAGGTCACCTGGGTTGCTACCACCTCTTCTAGCG
Source organism: Procambarus clarkii (assembly GCF_040958095.1). NCBI lineage: Eukaryota > Metazoa > Arthropoda > Malacostraca > Decapoda > Cambaridae > Procambarus > Procambarus clarkii. The sequence goes on along the minus strand of NC_091151.1, from coordinate 52,507,400 downwards.
CCGTGACATCTCCCTGTTCTATTGTAAAGACCTCCTGGAACCTTTTGTTGAGTTCTTTACACACCTCTTTGTCATTCTCTGTGTACCTGTCCTCGCCCACCCTAAGTTTCATCACCTGTTCCTTCACTGTTGTCTTCCTCCTGATGTGACTGTGTAGTAGCTTTGGTTCGGTCTTGACTTTATTAGCTATAACATTTTCATACCTTTTCTCAGCTGCTCTTCTCACACTAACATACTCGTTCCTGGTTCTCTGGTATCTCTCTCTACTTTCTGGTGTTCTGTTATTACGGAAGTTCCTCCATGCCCTTTTGTTCAGCTCCTTTGCTTTCATACATTCCCTATTAAACCACGGATTCTTCCTTTGCTTCTCTGTTTTTTCCTGTCAGGCTGGGACAAACCTGCTTACAGCCTCCTGACATTTTTGGGTGACATAGTCCATCATGTCTTGTATGGACTTGGTTCCGAGTTCTGTGTCCCAATGTATATCCCATAGGAATTTATTCATCTCCTCATATTTTCCCTTTCGTTACGCCCGCCCTTTGTTTCCCAGTTCTTTTTTGGGGGCGATAATTCTTAGCTCAACCAGGTACTCAAAGCTCAATTCACTATGATCACTCATTCCCAAGGGGGCTTCCAACTTAACTTCCCTTATATCCGACTCATTTAGGGTAAATATCAGATCAAGCAAGGCTGGTTCATCCTCTCCTCTCGTTCTTGTCGGTCCCTTGACGTGTTGACTTTGAAAGTTTCTTGTTGCCACATCCAGCAGCTTAGCTCTCCATGTGTCTGGGCCTCCATGTGGGTCTCTGTTCCCCCAATCTATCTTCCCATGGTTGAAGTCTCCCATGATTAGTAGTCTGGATCCGTTCCTGCTAGTCACAGAAGCTGCTCTCTCTATTATATTGATGGTGGCCAAGTTGTTTCTATCATATTCCTGTCTGGGTCTTCTGTCATTCGGTGGGGGGTTACATATGACTACTACTATAATTTTCTGTCCTCCAGTTGCAATAGTGCCTGATATGTAGTCACTGAAACCTTCACAGTTCATAATTACCATCTCTTCGAAACTCCAACCTTCTCTTAGTAGCAAAGCTACACCACCTCCTCTCTTCTCTCCCTTTCCTCACTACATAGTAGCCCTGTGGAAACACTGTGTTTATTATGATTTTTGTTAGCTTTGTTTCTGAGAGTGCTATTATGTCTGGGTTTTCTTCTAGTGCCCATTCACCGAGTTCACTTTTTTTATGTGTAATCCCATCTATGTTAGTGTACATTGCCCTGAAGCTCACTTTCTTCTGTTCATTTTCTTGTCCCTTTCTTGGCGAGGATTCTGCTGGTGTGGGAAGCTGTTGCATGGGTGAGAAGATCTGTAAGGTGATTTGCAAGGTCTCAGAGGATTTTGGGGTGAGGGAAGGGGGGGCAGGTAGGGTGTGAGTTAAGGAGATGGGGGGGACATGGAGGATGCGGGGTGAGGGGGAAGGAGGGATAGGGAGGTTATGGGATGAAGGGGGAGGGGGAACAGGGGGGAAAAGGTGGGAGGGGGGACATGATGGGAATGTGGAAGGGGTGACAGGGTCAGAATGGGGTGGGGGGGAAGGGAGGGTTAGGTGGGGGCAGGTAGAGTGAGGGGAAGGGAGGGTTTCTATGCAGAGGGGGGTGGTGGTGTTGCCCTCCCCGCTGGTGTTGCTGGGATGCTGGTTTTGGGTCCCCCTCTTCTCTCTGGGACTGTTGTGTTGGGGGTTGTGATTTCCTGGTTTGCTCCTCTCTCCCTGCGCTTCCTCCTTGCCTCTGCTGCCCTGGCTCTCTCCTCCTTCGTCGTGTTCCTCTGCAGGAATACTTTTTTGTATCCCTCCACATGCAGCAGACGACTCTTCCTTTCGAGAATGTCCTCCTTCGTGGTTTCGTTTGTAAACACCACCTTTACAAGTCGGTTTCTGTCCTTGTTGTACCAGCCCAACCTGAAAACCTTCTCAATGTTTTGTTCAGCCCCTTCCATCTGTAACCTCTTCAGTAGCCCATGTACTGCCTCTCTATCCTTGCTATTCCATTCTTGCTTGTTGGATCCTTCCTGTTCTTTGATGCCTACAACTACCACTGATCTTTTCCTCTCCAGCAGCTGAGTGGTGCACCTTGCTGCTTCCTGTGAGGTAGCAGCTTGCATGGCTACCTCCCTCACTGTGGCCATTGCTTCTGAGCTCTTTTTCAATATGTCCACAAATGTTTCAGGTACAGAGGCATTTCCTTCCAATGTAACATTCCCACCTTCCCTTTGGATGATAATCTGATGCTCGGTCTCTCTATTTTTCTCTGTGAGGGATTTGATCTCCTCCCTTGCTGATGTCAGCTCACTTTGCAGATTGTTAATTGTAATCCTCATTTCATGCATCTCCCTCCTGAATTCCTCCAGAACTTGGGTTAATATTTCCTTCGTTTGGTCACTCTTGCTGTTCCCTGTGTCCCTGTTGCAACCTCCTGCCATTTTGCCCCATGTCAAGAGAGAGAGCAAGAGAGAGAGAGAGAGCAAGAGAGAGAGAGCAAGAGAGAGAGAGCAAGAGAGAGAGAGCAAGAGAGAGAGAGCAAGAGAGAGAGAGCAAGAGAGAGAGAACAAGAGAGAGAGAGCAGGAGAGAGCGAGAGAGAGAGAGCGAAAGAGAGACAGAGAGAACGTATGTGTGTGTGCATGTGTGCGTGTGTTTGTTTTTGCGTGTGTGTGCGTGCGTGTGAGTGTGTGCGTGTGTGCGTGTGTTTGTTTTTGCGTGTGTGTGCGTGTGTGCTTGCAAACGTACGTGTGCGTGCGTGTGTGCTTGCAAACGTACGTGTGCGTACATGTGTGCGTGTGTTTGTTTTTGCGTGTGTGTGCGTGTGTGCTTGCAAACGTACGTGTGCATGCGTGTGTGCTTGCAAACGTACGTGTTCATGCGTGTGTGCTTGCAAACGTACGTGTGCGTGCGTGCGTGTGTGCGTGTATTACGGGTGTCCCGTAAAATGTCAACCTCTACTCAAAATGAGCCACTTTGATATTTTAAATGTATCTGATATACTGAACAAGAATTTGGTAATATTTTACCTCTGTACACCTGAAGAATTGACCAGAGAGGGGTACCTACCTTTCAGCCTCCCGACAGGTAGGTATACACCCACACACACACTCTTAACCTGCGTGTGTGTGTGTGTGTGTGTGTGTGTGTGTGTGTGTGTGTGTGTGTGTGTGTGTGTGTGTGTGTGTGTGTGTGTGTGTGTGTGTCTGTGTGTGTGTGAACTTACCTAGTTGTGCTGGCCGGGGTGGAGCTCCTTCTCTTTGTTCCCGCCCTCAACCGTAGTGACAGTGTGTGTGTGTACTTACCTAGTTTTACTTACCTATTTGTGCTTACGGGGGTGGAGCTCTGGCTCTCTGGTTCCGCACCCCAACTGTCAATCAACTGGTGTACAGATTCCTGAACCTACAGCCACAGCCACAGGGGGGAGGGGAGGCTGTGGCTGAGTGTACAGCGCTTGGGGCTCGAAATCCTAGGGTCTGGGCTCGATCCCGGCGCCGGCGGAAACAAATGAGCAGAGTTCCTGTCATCCTTGATGCCCCCTCTTCACCTAGCAGTCAATAGGTACCTGGGAGTTAGACAGCTGCTACGGGCTGCTTATTCCTGGGGGTGTGTAACAAAAAGGAGGCCTGGTCGAGGAGCGGGCCGCGGGGACGCTAAGCCCCAAAATCATCTCAAGATAACCTCAAGATAACCTACTGGCCTCTATCATATCTACACTTAAAACTATGTATGGAGTCAGCCTCGACCACATCACTTCCTAATGCATTCCATTTATCTACAACTCTGACACTGAAAAAATTCTTTCTAACGTCTCTAAGGCTCATTTGGGCACTCAATTTCCACCGGTGTCCCCTAGTGCGTGTGCTCCTGGTGTTAAATAGTCTGTCTTTATCTACCCTATCAATTCCTCTGAGAATCTTGAATGTGGTGATGATGTCCCTCCCTAGCTCTTCTATCTCCCAGTGACGTGAGTTTTAATTCCCGTAGTCTCTCCTCGTAGCTCATAACCCTTAGTTCGGGTACTAATCTGGTGGCAAACCTTTGAACCTTTTCCAGTTTAATCTTATGCTTGACTAGATATGAACTCCATACTGAAGCCCCATACTACAGAATTGGTCTGACATATGAGGTATACAAAGTTCTGTATGATTCCTTACACAAGTTTCTAAAGGCCGTTCTTATGTTGGCCAACCGGGCTTATGTCGCTGATGTTATCCTCTTGATATTGGCTTCAGGGCACAGGTCTGGCGTCTTTCTCTTTCTCTGACTCTTGAAGTATTTCATTACCAAATGATACCTTGTATCTGGTCTTCTGCTCCCTACACCTATATTCATTACATTACATTTGCTCGGGTTAAATTCTAACAACCACTTGTTCGACCTTTCTTGAAGCTTGTCCAGGTCATCTTGAAGCCTCAAGGTGTCCTCCTCTGTCTTAATTCTTCTCATAATTTTGGCTTCGTCAGCAAATATTGAGAGGAATTAGTCTATACCATCTGGGAGATCATTTACGTATATCAGAAACAGGATAGGTCCAAGCACAGAGCCCTGTGGGACTCTACTGGTGACTTCACGCCAATCTGAGGTCTCACCCCTCACTGTAACTCTCTGCTTCCTATTGCCTATGTACTCCCTTATCCACTGGAGCGCCCTACCAGTTACTCCTGCCTGTTTCTCCAGCTTATTTATCAGCCTCATATGAAGTACCGCGTCAAAGGCTTTCCGACCGTCTAAGAAAATGCAGTCCGCCCATCCTTCTCATTCTTGCTTAATCTTTGTCACCTGATCGTAGAATTCTATTAAGCCAGTAAGACAAGATTTACCCTCCCTGAACCCATGTTGATGGGTTGTCGTGAAGTCCCTTCTCTCCAGATTTATTACTAGTTTTTTTCTAACAATCTTCTCCATCACCTTGCATGGTATACAAGTTAATGACACTGGCCTGGAGTTCAGTGCCTCTTGTCTGTCGCCCTTTTTGTATAATGGGACTACATTAGCCGTCTTCCATATTTCTGGTAGGTCTCCCGTCTCCAGTGACCTGGAGCCGCATGGAGAGTATGGAGAGTGTATGCCACTCTCCATACACGGTGGAGAGTGGTAAGGAAAGTGCTTCTGCACATTCTTTTAATACCCATGGTGAGATTCCGTCCGGACCAACAGCCTTTCTCACGTCCAGATCCAACAGATGCCTCTTGACTTCATCTCTTGTAATTTCGAATCCTTCCAAGGCCGCCTGGTTTACTGCCACCTGTCCTAACGCAGCAAGTTCACCTTGTACTATTGTGAAGACCTTCTGGAACCTCTTGTTGAGTTCTTCACACACCTCTCTGTCATTCTCTGTGTCCTGTATCTAATATTCATAACCTGTTACTTCACTATTGTTTTCCTCCTGATGTGACTGTGGAGTAGCTTTGGTTCGGTCTTGGCTTTATTAGCTATATCATTTTCATATTTTTTCAGCTTCTCTTTTCAAACTAACATACTCATTCCTGGTTCTCTGGTATCTCTCTCTCTGCTTTCAGGTGTTCTGTTATTTCGGAAGTTCCTCCGCGACATTTTATTAAGTTTTTTCCTTCTATTCATGCTCTATTAAACCATTATTTTGGTTTAGCAAGAGAACCTGGATGAGAACTTGGGTCAAATAGCGTCAAGAAACGCGGGGTGTGTTACCACTGCGCCACTAAAGTCTTAATAGGACTTAATATGGAAAAAAAAAAGAATTCTTCTTTTGCTTCTCGTTTTTTTTTCTGTCGGGCTGGGATAAACCTGTTTACTGCCTCCTGACACTTTTCGGTGACATAGTCCATCATGTCTTGTACAGACTTAGTTCTGAATTCTGTGTCCCATGGTAAGTTGCATTCACTGGAAAGGCGAAGAGTTAGGGGTGACATGATAGAGGTTTACAAGTGGATGAATGGACATAACCGGGGGGATATTAATAGGGTATTAAAAGTATCAACACAGGACAGAACACGAAACAATGGGTATAAATTGGATAAGTTTAGATTTAGGAAAGACTTGGGTAAATACTGGTTCAGTAACAGGGTTGTTGATTTGTGGAACCAATTGCCGCGTAACATTGTGGAGGTGGGGTCCCTCGATTGTTTCAAGCACGGGTTGGACAAGTATATGAGTGGGATTGGGTGGTTATAGAATAGGAGCTGCCTCGTATGGGCCAACAGGCCTTCTGCAGTTGCCTTTGTTCTTATGTTCTTATGTTATGTATATCCCTTAGGAATTTTCTCATCTCCTCATAATTTACCTTTCGGTACGCCAGCCTTTTGTTCTCTAGTTCTTTTTTTCTGGAGATAAATCCTAGCTCTACCAAGTACTACTCAAAGATCAATACACTGTGATCACTCATTCCCAAAGGGGCTTTCAACTGAACTTCTCTTATATCCGACTCATTTAGGGTAAATATCAGATCAAGAATATCCGGTTCATCCTCTCCTCTCTTTCTTGTCGGTCCCTTGATGTTTTGGCTTAGAAAGTTTCTTGTTGCCACGTCTAGCAGCTTAGCTCTCCATGTGTCTGGTCCTCCATGTGGGTCTCTGTTCTCCAAATCTAGCTTCGCATGGTTGAAGTCTGTCATGATCAGTAGTCTGGATCCGTTCCTGCTAGCCACAGAAGATGCTCTTTCTATTATGTTAATGGTGGCCATGTTGTTTCTATAATATTCCTCTCTGGGTCTTCTGTCGTTTGGTGAGGGGTTATATATTACTACTACTATAATTTTTTGTCCTCCAATTGCTACGGTATCTGTTACATAGTCACTGAAATCCTCACAGCCCTGCTGAAATCACAGTTATGAGGGTGTCCAGCTGCTGGACAACTTTTTTGACCAGTAGAGTGGCAGTGTTGATGGCTTCAGGGTGGTTACTGCAAGATTCAGGGACTCTTAAAGCTCTACTATGATCGTTGGTTGCATCACATTCCAGGAGATAGTGTGATAGTGGCTTTTCTGTGATTGTTTGGCAGAAGATGCATTCTCTCTGTCGGGGTTCACCAATCTCTCAGTTGCATCTGTAACTTAGACGTAGTCTATATAACCGAACTGCTATTTCCCTGTGGAATCCTTTTGGGATATTTAACCTTTCTAACTTGATGGCCTGAAGATACCATATTGCAGAGGACGAACCTTCAGCTACTCTCTGGTGTTGATGGGCTTTGTTGAGGAGTGTGAGTTTTTTTGCTGGTGATGATTTTTATGTTCTCTAGGCTGGGTTAGATTGTTTTATGTATAACTGGATGACGAGCTGCCAAATTAGCAATTTCAACGGCTTTCTCATTTAATGGGATTCCAACATGGGATGGGATCCAGTTTAAGGTTACGTTGAGTCCTTTGCCTTTAGCGTCTGCTCCAAGATACAAAATGGTGGTAATTATTTCCACGTTGTCTTTCCACTGCTATTTTCCTAATATTTGAAGTGCAGCTTTTGAGTCTTGTGTATGGTTGCATTTTGAGTGTTTTGTGCAATCACATATGCGAATGCCTGTTGTATGACAAACCGCTCAGTTTAGGCTGATGATACTAGTCCTCCCAGTCTCCAATATGTCTGTTCGCTGTCTGTGCAAAGAGCAGCGCCAGCACTCATATTCTGTATCAACTGACCCTCCTGTGAAGATGTGGGTGGCTCCTGCTACTGCAATGCTGCTCATTTGCTTTTCTATGATGAGCCTTAGGGTTGATGGATCAAAGGCAGCCTTTTTCATCGGAAGACCTTCTATTACAATTTTGAAGGTGGGCTCCTCCCACGGTGGGGAACCTGTGTAGTTTGGGTGTTACAGAGGACATAACAGTTTGGGATTATATACCCAACTACATCAGACTTGACAAAGATTCATTGCCTAACATATCGATTAATAGAAGTGACATGAAGGTGAGATGATTAAGAGCATATTAGCTGGGGATTCCTCATTCTTGGAATGCACTACCCACACTTATTTGCATAATTTATTACCTATCACAAATCTTACCAATTATAAAATTAACTCATTTATATAATCCCGGACTCAAATGAATATTATCTAATTTATAAATGAGGATTCAGTAAAATTTCTTTCAGTAACAGATTTACACTCCGCAATTTTGCATGAATTAGTTCAGTCAATTGAATGATTACAATCTCTTATGTGAGAAAATATTGCATTGTACTTTCGACCTGTTCTTATGCTATATTAGTGTTCTTTTATTCTCACGTAAAGATGTTCTTGTGTCTGACCAACATAGAACTTATTACAATCCTTACATGGAATTGTATACCCACATCCACTGCAGCTACCCGGGGAATTTTAAATGAGTGTTTTATGTTATCAAGATTCCTAAGTGCTACATAGATATTCAATTATTTTAGTAAATTAGTAAATTATAAATTACACTAAAATTATCAAGAAATGGCAGAATTATTGTATTCTTCCTTTTGAGCTCTTCTTTTTCAAACTGAAGAAACTGTTACGAGCAATTTGGGCGTTTTATCAATAAATGACTTAGGGTATTTTCAATTTAAACCAACATTGTATATGGCACTTATTTCATCATCAATAAACTCAGGACAACATATCCTTAAAGTGCTCTGAAAAATACAGCATGTTTTGCTCTTTGATGACGAGATGAGTTAATGAGTATACAACACCCAACATTTGTTGGTTTTCTGTATACAGAAAACTTAAAATTATTTTTACATTTATAAATTAGCACATCTAGGAATGGTAAGGAGTTGTCTTATTCCATTTCAATTGTAAACATAATGGTGGAGGCTGGATTATTTAATTCTAATAAAAATATTTCCAGGTTTCTATTCTTAGGCCATAATCAAAACCTATTAACAAAACGGAACAATGTATATTTAGGAGGCAAAATTTTTACTTAATAGTCTTCTTAATAGAATTTCAAGAATAGATTGCTTAAAAAAGGGAAAAAGAGGGATACCTTGAGGTGCTTCCGGGGCTTAGCATCCCCGCGGCCCGGTCGTCAACCAGGCCTCCTGGTTGCTGGACTGATCAACCAGGCTGTTAGACGCGGCTGCTCGCAGCCTGACGTACGAATCACAGCCTGATTGATCAGGTATCATTTGGAGGTGTTTATCCAGTTCTCTCTTGAACGCTGTGAGGGGTTGGCCAGTTATGCCTCTTATGTGTAGTGGAAGCGTGTTGAACAGTCTTGGGCCTCTGATGTTGATACCCAACAACTGAGAGTTCTCTCAGAATACCCTCAAAGTAACCCTCATTCAGGGTTACTCATAGCCATTCCAAATTTTTGGTAATAGAATTCATTATTAAAAACTAAATTTGGGTTAATAACACACAATTTTATAAATTATATTAACGTAGGAACTGGATGGAGCAAATCATATTTTAACAGTTCAGATAAAAATCTTAATAACTCATCAACTTGAACTTTAGTGAATAAAGAAGTTACCTCTAAGCTAACCATTTTATAAACACAGAGGTTTTCCTTATTTCATCATTTTGTTTTCAACTAAATCAACATTATTCTTTATATTTGAATTATAAATATTTCCAACATTAAGACTGTCACGCGGCTCACAGAAGGAGGACATTGGTGTGTTTATGTTGTGGTGCCCAATATCACCCATTGCTGCCCCGAGCTCACTAACAAAGTGTTTTATCGAATTCTGAAATTGTATAAAATTTCTTCAGATCCATTCATATCCCAATCAACTCTTTGCCCCCCCCCCTTCTAACTTACAGTCTCCGATCATAGCCCTAACCCCCCCCCCTGCCATAACACCAATCCCCCCTGCAATAACCACTAAGCTTCCGGCTTACCCAACAATTCTAGCCTCCCCTCCCCTACCCACAGACCCTCCCACCCCAGAAAGAGAGAGCACGTGGGTGAAGCATGCCAATCCCGTCCACAAACTTAATGCACCTCCATTTGGACGTAATCAACAGAAGTGTCCCATTTGAGGTGCATCTGTGGAGTTTAAACCACACAATTTTTACGCATTCCTGGACAAATAAACGCCGGCCTCTGTGTTGTAGTTGTGTTTGTTGGATTACATGTTTATGAAGGACATCATACTGCAGTTTAGATTCTTGCCAAAAAAGGCTGGGTATTTGTCCCTGCAGGATAGAGCTGGATTACTGGGCTTCTCCTCCTCTCGCCTAATATGTTGCATTTGTTATGGAATAGGCAAATTCTTTAAAATGCTGTATATTAGAAAACCTAATGCACCATAATATTGAGGTTTTGTTCCTCAGTGTAGATGGGTTAGGTGGGTTGCTTGGGTACGTGCGTTTCATAGTCAGAATAGTTGCATTTGTTATGGTGTTTGTTTATTATTTATAGTCACCATTTTTACGTGTGACGAACAGAACTTCAGCTCCTGGACCCCGGTACGTCCTGCCAACTGTCGTTTAATGCACTGACTCTGCCTAAATTGACTATCTTCCACTTATTTCCTATTGTATTTATTTATCTCAATTTATAAAGACTGTCCTAGTGAAATTAGTCTATTGTTCTCAGCATCTTGTAAGTTGTGATCATGTCGACTGTTTTCTTCGGCCCACTAGGCTTACGAAATCTTATGCAATTAGCCCACATTCATAGTTTTACCCACCCAGCTCCTGCACAATCTTCTTGCGACACTCTGTACTCCCTCAAGTTTGGTTTCATGCATCACAAGGTGCAGATTCCCACTTGGTTCTGCATGTTCTAATATTGTTCTAATATATTTTATGTAAATTGCATAAAAAAGAGACCAGATTAAGTTATTTAAAGGATACTCCTATATCTGCCAGCGTCCCATTGGTGTCAGTGTTCCTGTTTGTTACTTCTGTTGATAATGCTGGAATTATATCTGTTCCTAAATTTGTTCCTAAATTTGTTTCTCATTCCTGTTCCTGTCGCTGCCTTTCACGACACCTCGTCCCCACTCCACCTTCCCCATCTTCACTATCTTACACTTGCTGGGTTTGAGTTACCCAGCACACATCTGTTTACTCCTGGAGATTGTGAAGATCATCCTGTAACTTCCAGCAGTTCTTCTGTGTTGTGTTGCATAATCTGCAACTTGCATCACCTGCAACTTGCATCAGCTACAACTTGCATCACCTGCAACTTGCATTAGCTGCAACTTGCATCACCTGCAACTTGCATCACCTGCAACTTGCATCACCTGCAACTTGCATCACCTGCAACTTGCATCAGCTGCAACTTGCATCAGCTGCAACTTGCATCAGCTGCAACTTGCATCAGCTGCAACTTGCATCACCTGCAACTTGCATCAGCTGCAACTTGCATCAGCTGCAACTTGCATCAGCTGCAACTTGCATCACCTGCAACTTGCATCAGCTGCAACTTGCATCAGCTGCAACTTGCATCACCTGCAACTTGCATCAGCTGCAACTTGCATCAGCTGCAAACGTTGTCATGTGGGACCTCACTCACCCTGGAACATCGTTGGCATGGATAATTACCAGCCTTGTGTGAGTCCACTTGTTATATTCCTTCAGCTCGAAACTGCCTTGTGAATGTGACTCATTACCATCTGTTCTTCATGTGACTCTTTACCATCTGTTCTTCGTGTGTCTCTTTACCATCTGTTCTTCATGTGACCCTTTACCATCTGTTCTTCATGTGCTCCGTGAACCAGTTCAGTGTGTTCCTAGTTATCCTCAGCCTGCTTCCCCTTGTATGCCATCTTTCATATAAGTAGAGTGTTGATGATTAGTGTTGTGCACTCTCAGGAAATACAGTCTGATTAGACTTTTCATATTTTAGTAACCCTGTAATAGAACTCGGTCAGATTTGTCAGGCAGAGCTTTCTATTTCTAAATTCATACTGCCTATTCTGCCTTAAATCCATACTGCCCTTTCGTTACAGACTTGACCCCTTAGTGGCGATCCATCATAATAAACCTGATTAATTCCTCCTACATTTTAGGCGAGATACTTATCAGTGACACAGGTCTGTAATTTAGTGCCGCCTATTTTCTCCCCTTTTTCAAGTTTTGGGTCTCTGTTAGCCTTCCTTCAGGAAACTGGGAGATATCCTTCATGGAAGAGGATATATCCTGCCTGGAGGAGGATATATCCTGCCTGGAGGAGGAGATATCTTGCCTGGAGGAGGAGATATCCTGACTGGAGGAGGAGATATCCTTCATGGAAGAGGATATATCCTGCCTGGAGGGGGGATATATCCTGCCTGGAGGAGGAGATATCCTGCCTGAAGTGAAATATCCTGCCCAGAAGAGGAGATATTCTGCCTGGAGTGATATATTAAACATTTTTGATAGCGGGTCACAAAGCACTGTTGCCATCTTAGCAGCTGTGGTGATGTGAAGTTTTGTTCCATTGGCTTTGTTGTGTCTTGTTCTTTTAGTAATGTGTTCTTGGTCACGTGGTGTTCTTGTTTGCGTGTGTCCTTGTTCGTGGGGTGTTCTTCAGGTGGTGTTCTTGTTAGCGTGTTCTTGTTCATGAAGTTTTTGTTCGTGGGGTGTTTTTGTTAATGGGGGTGTTCTTGTTAGCGTGTGTTCTTATTAGCGGAGTGTTCTTGTTAGCGTGTGTTCTTGTTCATGTGGTGTTCTTGTTAGTGTGTGTTCTTGTTCATGTGGTGTTCTTGTTAGTGTGTGTTCTTGTTCATGTGGAGTTTTTGTTAGCGCGTGTTCTTGTTCATGGGGTGTTCTTGTTCAGGTGCTATTCTTGTTAGGGTGTGTTTTTGTTAGCATGTGTTTTTGTTCATGTGGTCTCTATGATAGCGTGTGTTTTTGTTCATGTGCTGTTTTTGTTAGCGTGCGTTGTTCTTGTTTTCGTGTGTTCTGGTTCCTGTGCTTGTTAGCATGTGTACTTGTTCATGTGGTGTTTTAGTTAGCGTGTGTTGTTCTTGATAGCGTGTGTTCTTGATCATGTGATGGTTTTGTTAGCGTGTGTTCTTGTTCATGTGTTCTTGTTAGCGTGTGTTCTTGTTCATGTGTTCTTGATAGCGTGTGTTCTTGATCATGTGATGGTTTTGTTAGCGTGTGTTCTTGTTCATGTGTTCTTGTTAGCGTGTGTTCTTGTTCATGTGTTCTTGTTAGCGTGTGTTTTTGTTCATGTGTTCTTGTTAGCGTGTGTTCTTGTCCATGTGTTCTTGTTTGCGTGTGTCCTTCTTTATGTGGTTTTCTTGTTAGTGTGTGTTGTTGTTCATGTGTTGTTTTTGTTAACGTATGATGTTGTTCATGAGGTCTTGTTCATGGGATGTTCTTTTCATCGTGTGTTCTTGTTCTTGTTAGCGTGTGCTGTTGTTCATGTGTTCTTGTTAGCATGTGTCCTTGTTTCATATTGTGTTTTTGTTATTATGTGTTCTTGTTCATTGGGTTTCCTTGTTAGCATGAGTTCTTGTTCATGGGGTGTTCTTGTCAGTGTGTTCTTGCTCATGTGGTGGTCTTGTTAGCGTGTTGTTATTCATGGGTTCTTCTTGTTAGCGTGTATTGTTCATGTTAGCGTGTGTTCCTGTTCATGGAATGTTCTTGTCAGCGTGTGTTGCTGTTCTTCTTGTTAGCGTGTGTCAGTGTTCATGTTGTGTTCTTGTTCATCGGATGTTCTTGTTCATTTGGTGTTCTTGTTAGCATGTGTTCTTATTCGTGTGGTGGTGTTGTTAACATGTGTTCTTGTTAATGGGTTCTTCTTGTTAGCGTGTATTGTTCATGTTATAGTGTGATTTTTTGTTCATGTGGTGATCTTCTTAGCGAGTGTTCTTGCTAATAGGGTGTTATTGTTAGCATGTGTTCATGTTAGCGTGTGTTCTTGTTCGTATGGTGTTCCTGTTAGCGAGTGTTCTTGTTCATGTGGTTTTCTTGTTAGCATTTGTTGTTCTTGTTGGCGTGTGTCCTTGTTCATGTGGGGCTTTTGTTAGCATGTGTTGATCTTTTTAGCGTGAGTGTGATTGCTCATATGTTCTTGTCATCAAATGTGCTTGTTCATGTGTTCTTGTTAGTGTGTTCTTGTTCCTGTGGTGCTCACGTTTGCATGTGCTTTCGTTAGCGGGTGTTCTTGTTAGTAGTAGAGATGATGCCTTAGCGACAACTAAATTTTGGGGGGGTCAGTTGTCGCTAAGGCGTCGGGGGGGTCCAGGTAAATTTCCCAGTTGTTGATATGGTGTCAGGGGTTCCAAGTAAAATTTTCCGGTTTCAGCTAAGGTAATACAATATTCTTATGGGGAAAATTCAGGATCCCAGTTTCAGCTAAGGTCTTAAAGGTTTCTTATGGGGGAATTTCAGGGTTCCAGTTTCAGCTAAGGTCTAAAAGGATTCTCATGGGAGAAATTTAAAAATTTTCAGAGTTCAGTTTAAGAAAATTATTCAGAGACCATTTGAAGACCGAAATTGACCGAAATTTGTCAAAAGATTATTTACAGACCGATTTTCATCAGAGACCTTTTGAAGACCGGAATTTGACAGACACCATTTAAAGACCGAAATTGACTGGAATTTCTTCAGAGAAAATTTTCAGACCTAAATTATTCGGAGGCCAGTAAAGACCAAAATTAACTGAAATTTGTAAAAAGACCTTTTTCAAACCAATTTTCATCAGAGTCCAGTAAAAGACCGAAAATGAACAGAATCCAGTTTGAGCCTGAAATTAGTCCAGGAGAAAACGAAATTCGTCAGAGTCCAGTAAAAGACCGAAATATGAAAGAGTCCAATTTATGCCCAAAATTCGTCTGAGACTATTTATCCCAAAATGTGACAGAGACCATTTTGAGACCAAAATTTGTCAGAGACCGCATTTATAAGTGCAGTTTCGTTACTATTAGCACAATTTTAGCCATATTTCAGATGTAGTAAATCAAAACAAGGCAGCAAACAAGTTCTAGCTCCTGTTCCTGCTTTAACCCCCTTTTGTATCTTCGTTAATACATTAACAATTTCCCTAAAATTTTAAACAGTCATATTTCAAACGTAGTAAATCAAACCAAAGCAGTTAACGAACTGTAGCTCGTGTCCCCAACCTTAGTTCCCTCTCGTATCTTCGTTAATACTTAACTAATCATCCAGAAATTTAAAGCCGTCATACTTCTAACTAAGTAAGTAAAGAAAACACAATTACCGAGCTCTAGCTCCCGTTCTCCGCTTTAGGTTACTCTTGTAAATTCACTACTATCAGCCCAAGTTCCCTGAAATTTAAACCTATTACATTTATAACATAGTAAAATATATTAAAAACATTATCCAAGTTTCGGATAATGTTTTTCAATGTCTTTTGTCTTAATTCGATCATGTAAGTTAATTATTGCCAGCCCAAAACCCCTGTGATTTAAAACCCAACTACATTTCTGACCTTGTAAAATATATCTACAAGTAAATTACCGAGCTCCAATTCTCGTCCTCCACCTTAGTTCATCAAAATGATTTCAGATCAAGACGCTCTCAAGTCTATCACCTTTATCAAGAGTAATCATCCTGTGCTTTAATACCCTTGTTTACTCAGCTATGTAAATAATCATCAATATTCACATGGTCATATCGCACCTTACCTTTCCCACACCCCTTACCTTCTCGTCCCTTACCTCACCCGCCCCCTACCTCCCCTCCTACTTTACCTTCCCAAACAATATTTCGCCATTATCTCCCCAACACCCTTACCTTCCCCCACCTATTTTCCCCTCCCTTACCTCCTCCTACTCCCCCTTCATCTCTCCATCACCCCCTACTCCCCCTTCATCTCGCCCATTCTTTAACTTCCCCCAAACCTCCCTCCCTCCCCAGAATTTAATAAAAAAATACAGCTTGTATACTCATTATTCATATTCTCTCCATGTTCTTAAAATATCCCCCCCAAATATCCATTCCATATTTTTCACCTGTTTCTCCATTTGGTCTATGTTCTTTGTCCTATTCTCCATGTTCTCTATGTTCTTTGTCATGTTCACCATGTTCTTAGCATATTCTTTACACGTTCATTGTTCATTCTTCATATTCTCTGTTCTTTGTCATGTTTTCATGTTCTCTGCAAGTTCATATTCGCCCGTATATTCATTGTTTTCTTCACTGTTCTTCCATGTTTGCTGTGTACTTTAACATATTCTCTATGCTCATCGCATGTTCTGTGTACAACTTTCATACTTATTATTCAAACCTCTACAAATTCAAATAATAATTTTCACATGTTTCTCAATTGTTCTGTGTTCATTGTCATTATTCATATTCTCTGCAAGTTCATATTCACCCACATGTTCACTGTGTTCATCACCTTTTCTTACATGTTTTCTATGTCCTTTGTCATGCTCTCTATGATTTCAGAATGTTCTTCAAAACACTGTTCTTAAACAAATCTTCACTTTATACAGTAACAAATTTATTAAGGCATTCTTTTTCTTGTTGTTTTAACTCAAATATTCGTCATTCAACTAAAAATAGTCAGAAATAACCTCGTTCAACACTGTTCTTAACTAAAATAACCATTTTCTCCTAGCCATAAATAGTCAAAGGAAACTTTCCAATATTATTCATAACAAGCTTTATCCATCGTCACTCACCTGAAAACAGCCATGTTCGTCATTTTTTGACTAAAATATTCGTCAATCAACTGAAAATAATCATGTTCAACATCTTTTCTTGTCGTTTTGTAACTAAAGTAATAGTCAAATGGAGCTTCTTTCAACCCTTTTGTAACTAACAATATACTTCGCAGGTAAGAAAAATAGTCAAAGTTACTCTTCGAGACATCATAGACACTCTTCGAGACATCAAGGACATACTCAAACACATCAAAGGCACAATCAAAGACATCAATGACAGACTCAAAAACATAAAGACACTCTTCAAAACATCAGTAACAAGCTCAAAGACACTAAGAATACTATTCACACTATCAAAGTTATTCTCAGAGCCATCAAAGGTAATCTCTAAATCACCTTCGTTCATCAAAGTTATTCTCTAAGTCATCAAAAGTTATTCTCAGAGCAATCAAAAGGTTTATCTCAGTCATCAAAGTTGTCTCTAAGACATCAAGTTATTCTCAGAGTCATCAAAGGTAATTTCTAACCCACCTTCGTTCATCAAAGTTATTCTATGAGACCACAAAAGTTTATTTCAGTCATTAAAGTTGTTCTCTAAAACATCAATGCTGTACTCTAAAACATCTTCAGGCATTAAATAACACTCCCAAATGTAACTAGTTCAGCTTTTTATATCAGACTTACACTTGTGTTAAAATATATTTTCTTAGTAACTTTATCTTAAAACTGTTCTCTGAACAAGAATTCATCATCCTATCTAACCTAACCTATTCTAACATATTCCTCCCCTTCCTGATGTACCTTACCTAACCTAACCCAACCTTACCAACTTAACTCACCTAACCTAACCTAACCTAACCTAACTTAACTTAATAACCTGTCCTACCTAACCTAATGTAACTTATCTAACCTAACCTAACCTAAACTTACCAACTTAACTTGCCTAACCTAGCTTAACTCGCCTAACCAAACCTTACTTACCTAACCTAATATATCTTACCTAACCTAACCATACCCTACCTTACCTTACCTTACTAAACTTAACTTACCTTACTAAATTTAACATACCTTACTAAACTTAACCTAACTTACATAATCTAACTTAACTAACCTAACCTAACTTAACTAACCTAACCTAACCTTACTAACTTAACAAAACTTACCAAACCTAACTTAACATAACTACCTAACCTAACTTAACTTACCTAACCTATCTTAACATAACTTACCTAATCTAACTTAACATAACTTACCTAACCAAACTTAACTTGCATAACCTAACCTAGCTTAACTAACCCAACTTACCTAACCATACCCTACCTTACCTTATCTTACTAAACTTAACTTGCATAACCTAACCTAAAAGAGGGAAGGTCAAGTGGGAAGGTTAAGTGGGAAGGTTAAGTGGGAAGGTTAGGTTAGGTTAGGTTAAGAAAAATATATTCAACAAAATTTGTCCAACACAATAAACTACATCTGAAAGGTTCGGTTAAAAGTCGAAGAATAAGAACAAATTATAAAAGTTGGACAGAGAACGTGCGACGAACATGAAGAATATGATAAAGAACACAGAAAACATGGAAGAGAATGCGAGGGGAATTCCTTTACTCAGTGAGCACCAAGTGGGACATTCTCTCACATGTGGTATTCTTCCAGGAAAAGGAGCTGGAAATGAATGGTTGCCGAGGGCACTCGGTGTCAATCGCCGACTGGACAAATATTGCAAATCAAATGCAACACCACTCACTGATAACCGGGAACACTTTCATGGAAGGAACGACATGTATTCACGGGTTGTTGTTGTTGTTATAGATTCAGCTACTCGGAACAAGTTCCAAGTTGCACGGGCCATGGTGATCCCGTAACTTACCTGGCACAGGAGCTGGGCAAGAATCACGGGATATGGTGAACCCGTAGTGGACTTAATGGCACAGGAGCTGTGCTGTGTGTCCACATATGCTCGGGATTGGGGGGCATTTATCTAGGGCTGGGGTTGCTGTTGTTGCCAACTCGTTGGAACCTATAGTTGGAGTGGTCCGTCTGCGTGTAAACTGCCAAAAGACAGTGGTCTTGCTTAATGCAGGTCGGCGTTCAATCCCCGACCGTCCAAGGGGTTGGGCACCAATCCTTCCCCCCGTCCCATCCGAAATCCTTATCCTGACCCCTTCCCAGTGCTATATAGTCGTAATGGCTTGGCGCTTTCTCCTGATAATTACTTTACCTTAAGGTATATTACACGAACAGCAGGAGTCCAAGAACAAAATAAACGATTTAAATGTGAATATGATCTTGCAGAGAACATGAAAACATGACAAAGAACAGAAAATATGAAGAATGAACAATGAACTTGTGAAGAATATGGTAAGAACATGGAGAAACAGGTGAAAAATATGGAATGGACATTTGGGGGGGGGGATGTTTTAAGAACATGGAGATAACATGAATAATGAGTATACAAGCTGTTCTTCATTAAATTCTGGGGAGGGAAGGAGGTTTGGGTGAAGTTGGGGAAATGGGCGAGATGAATGGGGAATAGGGTGTGATGGAGAGATGAAGGGGGAATAGGAGGAGGTAAGAGTGGGAAAGATAAGTGGGGGAAGGTAAGGAGTGTGGGGAGATAAGGGCGAAATATAGTTGGGGAAGGTAAAGTGGGGAATAGATAGGGGGCGGGTGAGGTAAGGGACGAGAAGGTAAGGGGTGTGGGAAAGGTAAGGTGCGATATGACCATGTGAATATTGATGATTATTTACATAGCTGAGTAAACAAGGGTATTAAAGCACAGGATGTTTACTCTTGATAAAGGTGATAGACTTGAGAACATCTTGATCTGAAATCATTTTGATGAACTAAGGTGGAGGACGAGAATTGGAGCTCGGTAATTTACTTGTAGATTTATTTTACAAGGTCAGAAATGTAGTTGGGTTTTAAATCACAGGGGTTTTGGGCTGGCAATAATTAACTTACATGATCGAATTAAGACAAAAGACATTGAAAAACATTATCCAAAACTTGGATAATGTTTTTAATATATTTTACTATGTTATAAATGTAATAGGTTTAAATTTCAGTTAACTTGGGCTGAGAGTAGTGAATTTACAGGAGTAATCTAAAGCGAAGAACGGGAGCTTGAGGTATTAACGAAGATACGAGAGGGAACTAAGGTGGGGAGACAGGAGCTAGGGATCGTTAACTGCTCTGGTTTGATTTACTATGTCTAAAATATGAGTGTTTAAAATTTTAGGGAAATTGTTCAGGTATTAACGGATACGAAAGGAGGTTAAGACAGTAACATGAGCTAAAACTTGCTTATTGACTTATTTTTATTTACCATGACTGAAATATGACTGTTTAAAATTGGGCTAAAATACAGCTAATAATAACGAAACTACAGTTATAAATGAGGTATCTGACAAATTTGGGTCTCAAAGTTGTCTCTGTCGCATTTCGGTCTTGAATGGTCTCTGACAAATTTTGGGCATAAATTGGACTCTGTCATGTTTTGGTCTTTTACTGAACTCTGATGAATTTCGTTTTTTTCGGGACTGACTATTTTCAGGCTCAAACTGGACTCTGTTTATTTTCGGTCATTTACTAGACTCTGGTGAAAATTGGTTTGTAAATGAACTCTGGTTATTTGTGGGCTCAAACTGGACTCTAATGAAAATCGGTCTGAAAATGGTCTTTTTACAAATTTCGGTCAATTTCGTTCAATTTCAGTCTTCATATGGTATCTTAATAATTTTTGGTCTTTTACTGGACCCTGATGAAAATCAGTCTTCAACTGGACTCTGATTTTTTTGTTTTTTTACTGGACTCTAAATAATTTAGGTCTGAAAATGGTCTTTGAAGAAATTCCAATCAATTTCGGTCTTCAAATGTTCTCTGATGAAAATCGGTCTGTAAATTATTTTTTTACAAATTTCGGTCAATTTCGGTCTTCAAATGGTCTCTGAATACTTTTCTTAAACTGAACTCTGATTTTTTTTTAATTTCTCTGATATGAATCCTTTTAGACCTTATCTGAAACTTGGAACCTGAATTTTCCCCATAAGAATCTTTTATGACCTTAGGTGAAAGCGGGAAATTTTACCTGGGACCCGTGACGCCTTAGCGACAACTGACCCCAAAATTTTTTTGTTGTTGCTAAGGTGTCATCCCTACAACTAACAAGAACACCCGCTAGCAAGAACACACACAAACATGAGCACCACATGAACAAGAACACACTAACAAGAACACATGAACAAGCACACATGCTGACTAGAACATATGAGCAATCACACTCACGCTTAAAAGAACACCAAAAGGCTAACAAAAGCACCACATGAACAAGAACACATGCCAACAAGAACAATAAATGCTAACAAGAAAACCGCATGAACAAGAAAACTCGCTAACAGGAACACCACACGAACAAGAACACATGCTAACAATAACACATGATAACAATAACACATGCTAACAATAACACATGCTAACAAGAACACATGCCAACAAGAACAACAAATGCTAACTAGAAAACCACATGAACAAAACCACACGTTAACAAGAAC
The DNA here is from genome assembly GCF_040958095.1 of Procambarus clarkii. Classification (NCBI taxonomy): domain Eukaryota; kingdom Metazoa; phylum Arthropoda; class Malacostraca; order Decapoda; family Cambaridae; genus Procambarus; species Procambarus clarkii. The sequence goes on along the minus strand of NC_091151.1, from coordinate 52,486,348 downwards.
ACCACATGAACAACACCCGCAAAAAAAAACCGCAAACATAACCTAGTAGTAAAATAAGTACCTGGGTGTTAGTCAGCTGTCACGGGCTGCTTCCTGGGGTGGAGGCCTGGTCGATGACCGGCCTACGGGGACAATAAAAAAAAGCCCCGAAATCATCTCAAGATAACTCAAGATAACCTCAAGATGAACTCCACATGAACAAGAACACACAAACAAGAACACATGAGCAAGAACACATGCTGACAAGAACATATGAGCAATCACACTCACGCTAATAAGAACAACACATGCTTACAAAAGCACCACATGAACAAGATCACACGTCAACAAGAACAACAAACGCTAACAAGAACACCACATGAAAAAGAACTCTCGCTAACAGGAACACCACACGAACAAGAACACTGCGTCAACTGACCCAAAAAAAATTTAGTTGTCGCTAAGGGGTCATCCCTACTACTCTTGTTTATATGTTCGGTAGCATGTGTTCTTATTCACGTGGTGTTTTTGTTCATGTGGTCTTCTTGTTAGCGTGTTTTCTAATTACTAAGTATTCGTATTAGTGTTCACTTATGTAGTTGTGCTCACCTAGTTGTGCTTGATTGGGTTCAGCGTCGGCTCTTTGGTCCTGCCTTTGAACTGTCAATTAATTGTGTACAGTTTCCTGAGCCTACTGGTCTCTATCATGTTTACACATGAAACCGTGTATGGAGTCAGCCTCCACCACATCAATTCCTAATGCATTCCATTTGCTAACTACTCTGATACAGAAAAGTTCTTTCTAATGTCTCTGTGGCTCATTTGGGTATTCAGTTTCCACCTGTGTTCCCTTGTTCGTATTCCACCCATGCTAAATATTTTGTTCTTTATCTACCCTGTCAATTCCTCTGAAAAATTTGTATGTGGTAATTATGTTTCCTCTCACTATTCTGTTTTCCACTGACATGAGCTTTAATTCACGTAGACTTTCCTCATAACTGATACCTCTCAACTCCGGTAGTAGTTTGGTGGCATCGCTATAAACTTTCTCGAACGTTACCTTGTGTCTGACTAGGTATGGATTTCCTGGCTGGAGCTGCATACTCCAGGATTGGTCTGCCATTTGGGGCATTCAAAATTCTAAATCATGCCTTATTGAAGTTTCTAAAAGCAGTTTTTATGTTAACCAACTTAGCCTATATCACAGATGATATCCTTTTGACGTGGACTAAAGGGCGGAAGTTCCGTGTAATATCAAACCTCAGATCTTTCTCTCTACTTGATTCTTGAAGGATTTCTTCTCCCAGTTGGTACCTTGTGTCTGGCTTCCAGCCTTCTTAATGGAGTGTGCTGCTCTTAGTCGAGGTTATTATTAGTTTGTGTTTCTTAGTATGTGCTCTGATTACTGCTTGTTTCTTGAAGTGTGTGTTCCAATTATTCTGTGTTGCTAGTACTGTGTGTTCCTATTAGTGGGTGTTATTATTAGTGAGTGTGTTCCTATTAGCGTGTTATTAGTGTACTCACCTAATTGTACTCACCTAATTGTGCTTGCGGGGGTTGAGCTTTGGCTCTTTGGTCCCGCCTCTCAACTGTCAATCAACTGGTGTACAGATTCCTGAGCCTACTGGGCTCTATCATATCTACATTTGAAACTGTGTATGGAGTCAGCCTCCACCACATCACTTCCTAGTGCATTCCATTTATTAACTACTCTGACACTGAAAAAATTCTTTCTAACGTCTCTGTGGCTCATCTGGGTACTAAGTTTCCACCTGAGTCCCCTTGTTCGTGTCCCACCCGTGCTGAAGAGTTTGTCTTTGTCCACCCTATCAATTCCCCTGAGAATTTTGTAGGTGGTTATCATGTCTCCCCTTACTCTTCTGTTTTCCAGGGATGAGAGGTTCAGCTCCTTTACTGTACACACACACACATCCATGGGAAGATTGATTGGGAGAACAGAGGCCCGCATGGAGGACCAGAAACTTGGAGAGCTAAGCTGCTGGACGTGGCAACAAGAAACTTTCTAAGCCAGCACATCAAGGAACCAACAAGAATGAGAGAAGATGAACCAACCTTGCTTGATTTGATATTTACATTAAATGAGTGGGATATAAGGGAAGTCAAGACGGAAACACCCTTGGGAATGAGTGATCACAGTGTATTGAACTTTGAGTACCTGGTAGAGCTAGTATTATAGATTGTGTGTTGGTTGGTGGTGTTGTCGTCGTTGATCCTTCTCTACGGACAACCCAACCCACAACTCGGTAGAATGCTTATACCTCTCTAGGAGATCACACTAGGCGCTTCTGGCCCTTGGAGAGGGGCTCAACGTCACACATTTAGGGGATGCGGCTCCAACACTTAGCCTCGTTGTCACGTGCACACACCCACTCGAGCCCCTGTGACTCCCCACTCTCTCCTTAGGTGATATGATCTCAATCCCCCTTTGACTTATTAGTATTACCTTCTACCCTGTCCACAGCACTGGTTCTTGGTTCTTTCTCTCTCCCTCTCCTTCTGTACTATTTCATGGGAAGACTCACTAGGACAAGGTCAAATACCAGCAAATTTGAATACATTTACTGGACAGAGCACATACACAATACATATACACATATAATAATAATGAATCCTATACTCAATACTATTACAATCAGGTTGCTCTCCAACACCATCAGAACTCTATTATCAGTTTACCAAGTGGTATCCTATCTTCTGATTCACCACCTGATTTTATCAACCTCCTCAAGTAGATCAAGTCTACATACAACGTTGCACTATCGACAAGAGAAATTATATATATATATACATGTGCACAATGAAAATCAGCATGTGAATGCAATAACATATATCAGCATAAATGTTCCTTGATACACCGCAATGATCAATCGATCACTCTATCAGTCCTAGAACGCATACATCTGTAGGTAATCCAGCCTACGACTGTAACTCTAAACTTCAGTATAAAGTACTCCTTGACATAAGGATGCAAACAATCACTCACCTCTCACTGCGTCTTGCACGCTAATGACAAGCAAACGCTATCAACTCCCTACAAGTAATCCACCAGAACTTCCCTTCCACCTCTGGAAGTTCACTACCCTGATATCTTTAGGTTCTCCCGGGCTTAACTACCAGGATCCTCTGCAGCTCCTCCAGGCTGCTACCATGATGTTTCTTTGAGCAACTACGGTGCTTCACCCTTCTGCTAGGGTCCTCCACAGCTCTCTTGGCTGCTACACGATGGAGTTCCCTCGAGCAACTATGGTGCTTCACCATAGTTGACACTCCCCTTCACTGCTTCTCCTCACAGCTCGAGGTCCTCTGTTGCACTACCTTGGAGTCTCATCAACTACTTCATCTGTGCTGGCTTCGAAGTTCTCAGCAACTTCTTCCCCAAAGACAAACCTGCAACCCATCGATACTCCAATAAAAATGTTTCCCCTTTAACACATAAACAAAAATAATCACACAATATGTTTGCCTCCAACCTCTATCTGTCTTCTACATACTGTGAGAGTGGACTCCCCCGTTGGGCGGGTCCATGCTCCACCTTGCCCGGCGGCGGTCCTCACTCATGCTGGGAGGGTCATCCGCCATCAGGAGCCGGGCTCCCTCAGTTGCCTGCCAGCGCTCAGAGGAGACGGATGTCGCTCCGTGTTCCTCCCTCTCCACTCTCTTATTTCAGGCCTTCTGTTATTAAAACATGTCTAACTTATCAATAAACATTGCTACTGTCGCTGGGCACACGACCAACTACAAGCAATCACCATGAACTGGCGTATATCGTGCTTACCACAGATTGTCTAGTCGAGGGCGCTATTCCTCTGACGGCGTCCGGTCAGGGCGCTCCACACAGCCCACGAAAATGTCTCTGGGTGGTTTAATACTCTCCTCGTCGACCAGGACTTGAGACCACAACGTTCCCAGCTCGATTCCACAGCTGGTACGTCTGCACACTTCTCTTCTCTTCGAGATATATCACTAGGGGTTCCCTTCTGACGGGAGCTCAACGGAGCGCGGCTTTCCCCCTGCAATGTCTGGCCTCAAGTGAGGTCAAAGCCCTGCAGAAGCAAGCCTCACGCCTCGAGCAAAATGTTCACATCTCCTAGCCAGTCATTTATCTGTTTTCTTCTTCACTGCCCATAATCTTAAATTGTTCATCATATCCAACCAGCTATTTTACATACGGGTTATGTCAATATTTGCTAGACCTTCTGATCAGGTCAGGCTTGATGAATAACTCTCAAGGAGGGAGACTCGTTTCTCCTGCAGGCTGAGATCATAACACTCCCCTCCCCTTATTTTTGAGAGTTATTCCAGTGGCAAAGCTCGGGATAATACATCCGCCACCACACTGTCTCGTTCTTCAACCGACTGGTTCGACCGGTTGATCTGCTTACGTACTCCCTTAGGAGTCTACAATTAGTTCGTTGCTCCTTGCAACATCTGGCTCACAACTCACCAGAAATATGATCTTCTTACAAACGATCTGACTTCTCTGGCACCTCTTGGCTAGGCTGTCCTCCTTGGACGCCTGCACTCCATCGGTCCACTCTACTTATTGTTTCCACCCTCCGTTTCCTCGTCTTCTTCTCTTCTCGTCCAGAATCAGATATCTACTGTCTGTACCTCCTCTGTCGTCTTCACACTTCCATCTACTGCCATTATACTTTCGTCTCCTGTCATCATACTTCACTCCCTCGTCTTCACCGACGATTCTCCCTTTCGTCTCCTCATTTATCCGAGACCTCATCCTGTTTGACTTCCATCGAGTCCTCAGCTTTCTTCTATTCCTGCATGCTTGTATCATCATCCTCTTCTCACACTTCTCACCTCTATACAACTCCCTTTCTTCTCCTTCAACTCTTCTTCGTTCCCTAAAAGTTTCTTCGAGCACTGTACTACATCCAACAGCACTCGACCGTACATGTCGCTCTACCTCTCCTAGAGTGCTCGTAAGCATCTCTCCACACATACTGTCTCTTCTCCTTTCACTTTCTCGGCCACTACTCTTCTTCACGTTTTCTGTGAAACATGTCAACTCCTGACATCTCAAACAACTTAACTCCACTATCCATATGCCTCTGTGCTCGTGGACAACTTGACGCTCTACTTCCATCCCCAGTCTGTCCACATCCTCCCTCACTTCTGCTCAGCACAGTTGCATTCACCTTCCAGTTCTTAATTTCGGTGGTCTGGGCTCTACCCAGGTCCGCTCTCTTCACATGATTCTTCTTCGGCTGGGCCATCTTCACTTTTGACCTCACCGAGATTTCATTTTCCTGGGCTGGACCTTTATCAAATAACCACGCTATATCAACGTCGATATCCTCTACTGGTTTAATCGACACTGTCTCACCTTCTCCAGCATCTTCCTTGTCGGCCATATCTGCCTTCATCACTACCGAGACAGGGTACTCAATGGCTTGGCGGTCTCCTGACTCATCTCCTCGGATGTCAGTCAGGTTCACACTCTCAGGTGTCCCACACGTGCCGCGGCCTTCTGGGCACTCCTCCGGCACAGTCTTTGCTATGACTCTTGGCAACACCTTTGTCCCGCACAAGTCATTCCCTAGGATCACTTGGACTCCTGGAATAGGTATGTCGGGGCATACTCCCAACTTCACCTCTTCCGACACATATTCCGACCTTAGCTGGACAGTACAAACGGGCATGTCACTCTCAGACAATAACCCATATACTTTCATCTTACTCCTGCCAGCTAACCGTCGATCATTCCCAATCAGGCTTCTCGCAATCAAGCTCTGATTAGCTCCGGTATCCCTTAAGATACCAACTTCTACCTCAGGCTGGCTTCCTATACTGATCCAACCTTTGCTCATGAACGGCCTATACCTCTCGTTCACTAAGTTCACCTTCTGTGGTTTGTCTTGGAACACCTTAGCATATTTAGTTCGGGGGTCACACATGGCCAGGGTCACAACTCTCTTGCCCTGCCGACAATCTCGCATCACGTGACCCAATCCGTTACAATTGTAACACCTCACCTGGGAAAAGTCTCTTCTATATGTACCAGAGTGGTTCTGACTTTGTCCACTCACATGAGAGTTCCTCGAGCCAGGCACACTACCTGCACTCTGTGGGGCTTTACTGGACTCTTGATATCCTGGATCACGGTTAGTTTCTCGTTTAACTCCTCCATCCTCACTTTCAGACGAAGTGCGCGACCTACTCTTCTGAGTTTTAGGGTACTTACTTTTATCTGCCCATTTATCAAAATTCTTCTCACCCCAGACTCTTCTGGGTCTTTCATAATTTCTTCCTCCCCAGACTCCACTGGATCTGCTATTGCTGCATCTCGCCTCACTTCTCAATCTGTTCTCCCTCAAGCTCTTGTATGCTTCGGTAATCATATCCGCCCTATCTGCGGCATCTTTCACCTCCTTTATCCTTGCTTCTTGGATCTTGAACTTTGTTTCGGGATGCATCATCTCCAAGAACTTCTCCATGACCATCAGTTGCTTCAGGTCAGCGTAAGATCCAACTCCAGCAGCCTCAATCCACTTCTGGAATCGTCTTTCCAGATCTCCTGCTGTCTCAGCAAAAGTACATGCTCCAACCTTCACCATCTCTCTGAAGCGCTTCCTATAAGCTTCTGGGGTTAACTGAAACGAGCGCAATATGCTGCTCTTTACCGTGGCATAATCCTGGCACTCTTCCAGTGACAATTGGGTGTATGCCTCCCTGGCTGCACCGGACAATCTTAACTGGACCAGCTGGGCCCATTCCTCCTGTGGCCACTCCTTGATGCTGGCTACTTTCTCAAAATGCTCGAAGAAGCTCTCTGCTTCTTCGGGAACAAACAAGGGAATGTCCTTCTCCCTAACCCTAACATCTGGTGAGTGTGATACCTGGGTGGTGCTCTCTGGCAACCCATGTTCAATCCTTTGTTCAGCCAAGGTTCTATTCGCTTCTATCTGCATTTGTTTTGTTCTCACTTTTTCTTTTTCGACCTCTAGTCTTGCTTTCTCTTTTTCTTTCTCCATCTCTAGTCTTGCTTTCTCTACTTCCAGCCTGGTTTTCTCTTTTTCCTTCTCGGCTTCATTTTTCATCTGGAGTTCTAATTTCATCTTTTCCAGCTGGAACTGTCTCTCCTCACGCTGCATCTGGAGCTCTAACTGGAACCTTTCCAAGCTCCTATTTCGGCTACTCCTGCTACTGCGGCTACTCTTGCTGCTCCTACTCGATCCCTGGAATCTCACTTCATCCTGCCCATTATCCTCCTTTCCACTTTCAGCTCCTTTTTGGGCTCCTTGTTCTGCCACTTCACTTTTGGCTCTTAACTGCCTTAGGATCTCATCCTTCATCCCAGCTACTTTAGATGCTTTCAACCTAATGCCACATTTTTCTGCTATTTGTTTCAATTGATCCCTCGTGCAACCTTCTAAGTCCTCAGGCTTGCCTGACTCCACAAACGCTTGCACCTTATTCATCTTGTCCTGTGAGTCTTCCCAAGGGAGAGAATATACACCTGCGGTCACACAGTTTATCTATTTCAGCAAGGGTGTACAAATCCACTCTTGGACAGGGTGTGGGTGTGTCAGTTCACTCTCCCGGACACAAGACCCCAATTTATCATAGTTGGTGTGTTGGTTGGTGGTGTTGTCGTCGTTGATCCTTCTCTGCAGACAACCCAACCCACAACTCGGTAGAATGCTTATACCTCTTGTGACGGTAACGCATTGGTGTTCGGCTGTTTCAAAAGCTAGGGGTATGGCCTCGTCACATATAAAAACAAAAAAGAGAAAATCTGGAACTTCATCTGTGGTAAGGTAATGTGAATACACACAAAACACAAGTAAATTTAACAATGAGATTTTAATTACGTTAGAAAAGCAAAACATGAATAAAATGGACATAAAATTCGTATCATAAAATCAATCAATCAAAATAATAAGAATAATCAAATGGCAAAATGAAAAGTTACGTTAAGACAAGTGAGTAATAACAAGTGAACAATATACAATGCAATTATGGGTGCAGGAATATTGGCTTTAAGCTGCCACCTCTCTTAGTACATGTAAGCCAGAGCTTAGTCTACCAACAAGACGTGTTAACTTGTTGAAAGCACTGGATATTCTGAGGTCTGCAGGTCGTGGTGGCCCCAGACATCAGGTAGTGTGGCGGTGGAGGAGCAGACGCGACTGACCACCAGCCAATCAGCGATGAGCAGGCGACGGACAGGTAGTTTGGTGGTTCGAGTGGTGGAGGCGGAGCAGGTGTTCCTCGTGCTGAATACGTTTGCTCTCTGGCAAACCTTGGTGTTGTACTTGTTGATATTTCTTCCATATTAGTTGTATAGGGATGTATTGCGACGAACTTAGGAGGGAAGAGCAGGCTCAATCTCTCTTGAAGGAAATTATCGTCACAACTCTCCCCCGAAGCCTGCGGTTCTGGAAGAAGTACGTCGTTATGTGGTGGAGTAATAGATGGAGTCGCTTCTACTTCATAAACTCTGGAGGGAGCATCGGCTAAGATGTTGTCGGAACCTTGGTATAGCATGTCTCCAGGTTGAATTTCTGCAGTTATCAAGCCCATAGTAGAAGACGTTGAGTTTAGAAGTGGGCGAGCTGCAGGAGATGTAGGGTGGTGTGGTCTGTGTTGATGGTAGACCGAGCACTTTTCAGGTGTGGAGTAATGTGCGGGAGCTTCAGGATGATGAAGAGTAGCTCCTTGCCAATTGTTCCGTAGTTCCTTGTAGCAGTAGTCGCTGACAGGTGTATTCTCCTCGCCTCGTTGCTGCATCACGACACCACCAACGTCGGTACCACTGGCGTCGACATGGAGGATGAAGGGCTTATCTGACGAGGTGAGAGTGGAATTAGAATATGGCAAAGGAGCACTATTAGGGGTCCTGAAAATGGTTGGGATTATCAATATGGATTTTTGAATGAGAAAGCGTGGACTCTTTGTCGGTGCTTTCGGGAGGAGAAGCTGGGAAGGTCTCACTGTGGATGTATGGTTCTGTAAAAGTAGAATAATTTGTCATGACAGTGGGAGGAGTACCATTATACAGCTTCAGGAGGTTGACGTGGCACAGCTGGGTCTTCTGCCGCCTATCTGGAGTCTCGAGAACGTAGTTATGGTTGTTTCGGCACTCCTTGATGCGGTAGGGTCCTGAAAACCTGTTTTGTAAAGGAGAACCTGGGATAGGGAAGTATGCTACCACGAAGTCTCCCGGCTTAAATTTTCTTACTTTGCTGGTCTGGTCGTAATGAGTCTTCATCCTCTCCTGGGCTTTCAATAGATTATCATGGGCTAAACGGTGGACTCTCTCTAGAATGTGTTGAAGGTTTTGAAGAAACTGGGGCACATTCTGATGCTCACTGAAGGTGGCATCTCTTAGAGAGTCTTTGAAAGCCTTAAGGGGAGTACGGCACTTACGGCCGTAGAGCATCTCATAAGGAGATACTCCTAGGGACTCATTGGGAAGACTTCTGTAAATACACATTATAAGGTCGATTTGCTTATCCCAATCCTTAGAGGTTTCACTACAAAACTTTTTCAAGAGTGCTTTGATAGTCTGATAACTACGCTCAAGAGAACCCTGTGAAGCAGGATGATAGGGGCTGGACAATACCTGTTTGATGTTGAACTCCTCCAGTGTCCTTTTGAAGAGATCACTGGTGAAGTTGGTACCACAGTCGCTCTGAATCTCCCTGGGAAATCCGTATTGAGTGAAGATCTTCAATAGATGCTTTACAACCGTAGCAGCCGTGATGTTCTTCACTGAAACTGCTATGGGAAATCTGGTGGTAGGACACAGGATGGTTAAGATATAGGCGTTACCTGAACTGGTCCGAGGTAAAGGACCAATACAGTCTAATATAAGTCTGTGGAAAGGTTCCGCAGGCACCTGTATGGGAATCAGTCGCGCTCTGGGAATGGAGATGTTCGGTTTGCCTGCCATCTGACATGTATGGCACTGTTTTACGTACTGTTTGACGCTATTTACCATACCTGGCCAGTAGTAGTCTTGACGAATTCCATGGTAAGTTTTGTTGAATCCGTAGTGGGAGAGTGCTCCGTGGGCCAGGTGTAGAATAGTGGGCCTCAGGCTGGTAGGAATCACAAGTTGTTCGATGTTGGCCCAATCTTCCTCCTCTTTCAGTTTACTGGGTCTATATCTGCGGTAGAGCAAGTCGTTCTCTAGGAAGAACCCAGGAATACTGTCGGGTTGAGTCTCAGCCTGGAAAAACAATGGTGTTAAGGTAAGATCTTCCCTCTGCAACTTACGGAACTCCAACTTGGTCAGATTCGGGGGTAGTTTCTGAGGGTCTTGAGGGACAGCGGTAGCTGTAGAGTCAGCTGGCCGTGGTCGTGCGGCTTGTGCACGGGTGGTCACTAGAACCGGAGGAGAAACTTCATCACTCTCTTGAACCTTTGCTGGAACATACTCTAATATAGGGTTAATTGGCACAGAGGTACACACCTGGGGTTTGTCCATGACGATCAGGTTGGTCGGTTGCAGGTCTTCTGCCAAGTCGTTGCCTAGGAGAAGTTGCACTCCAGGCATGGGAAAAGGCTTTTCCCTGACGGCGACTTGGACTTCTCCGTTCACGTAGGGACAATCCAGGTGGACTCTGGCGAGAGGGTATGGAGTGGTAGCAGTGAGGTCAGTGATGAAGACAGTTTCTCCGGTGTAGGCGATGTTGGGCACAGCCGACTTCAAGATGATCGATTGAAGAGCCGCTGTGTCCCTCAAGATCTTCAATTTGAAACGTCCCTCCGGATTTGAACCGTTGGCAGAGACAGTTCCAGTATACAGGTGGTTACTGAAAAGAGAAAGATCATTAACATTAACACCAACATTCATCACAGGCTTACCGGACTTAGGAGGAGTTGGTTTGGGTTTCGGTGTGTCAGTGGTTCCTTCGTATTGAGACTTACCACACTTGTCTATGGTATGTCCATAGAGTCTACAATACTTGCAGTACAATTGCGAGCCAGCTTGATCGGTGCTCACTTTCTCGTAACTGTACCACGACTTCTTACTGGAGGATGGTTCGGGTGTCAGCCAGTGGATGAGGCTGTAAGTGTCAGCCGACTTAGCACACTTCAGGTAGTCGGTTTCTTCTTTATCTGCTAAGTATAGATGGACAGGAGGCGGCACACGCCTCAAGAATTCTTCAACTAGCATCAGGTTGACGAGTTCTGTAAAAGTAGAGACATGTGCTGCTTCCAGCCATTTCATAAAATATCTCCGTTTTGTGTTAGCAAACTCGAGGAAGGTAGTGGTACTTCAGGTGGTCACGGAATTTCCTTCGATAACTTTCTGTGGAGAGGAGGTAGGCGTCCAACACTGCTTGTTTCAGAGTCTGGCAGTCATTCTCAGACGCCAAAGTACTGAGTGTGACTGCAGCTCTACCTGTAAGATGGACTCTGAGAAGTGTGGCCCATTGGTCGACAGGCCAACTGAGTTGATTAGCAAGGGTTTCAAAGGTGGTAAAAAACACATCAACTTCTGCTTCTACAAAGGATGGCATTAACTTACTTGCATGTGATATATTAAAACTGATGGGAAGATTGGCAGTAGCTTGCTGGCGTTGAGCGAGGTGTGAAGTTTCCAACGCGATTTCTCGTTGACGACACTCTAGAGCCAGAGTCGCTTGTTGCTTGTCATGTTCGCGTTGCATCTCCAACTCGCGTTGTTTTGTTTCAAGCTGTACTCGTTCCCGCTCACGGAGTAGTGCAACCTCACGTTCCTGGAGGGCGAGTCCACGTTCGTGTTCTTCTCTCCTCAAGGCAGCTTCACGTTCTTGTTCTTCCCTTCGTATGGCAGCTGCTTCTCTTTGTTGTTCGAGGGCTTACCTTTGCTGCTCACGTTCAATCTTGGCCAGCTCTAGTTTGAGTTTCATCGTTGCCAAGTCAGTTTTATCTGCAATATAGTAAGTTTCATGAGTTTCAGAGTCTATCTTACCTTGCTCTAAATAGTGATCCAGCAACAGGTTGTGTATGTCATTTTTGTTGGCTTGGTAGGGAACTTCTAGTTGATACTCATGTGCAAGAGTTTGTAATTCAGTCCTCTTGGCACGACTTAAAGTCCCTATTTCACCTGCTGGATCTGCACGGAAAGCTTGGAGACGAAACATGGTGAAATTAGCAAATAAATGTACAACGAATATACCGTTATATAGTGAATGTCAGAAACAGGACAACGTGGCAACTGGTACCTATCCTGTGGGATCTTTAACAATTAAAGTTAAGTACAAGATGTTAAATGATTAATTTAAATCAAGGGCGCAGGAAATCTTGTACCCGGTACTCATGTAAGAGGATAAGGGCAAGAAAATCCTACTAAACAAATGAAACAGTTTCGAAAACAAATGAAACAGTTAACTGCCTCAAAAGTAAAATTGGTAGTCCAAGGATGTAGGCATACCTTGCCGAGTCTCTATAGGACATAAGCAAGTTTTTCCTACTGAAATTAATATGATACTTACAGAATTAGCGAACTTTTGTGCTCTGAAAAAGTAAGCTAATTCCCTACCGTTGTATGAATCATCATCTCTGACTGACGTGTAGGGGTGCGAGGTGTCAACTGGTGACGAGAACTGCTGCTGAGGTCCCAATTCAGCAACTAAAGTTCGAGCTAGAGGAACTATGGCCCTCTTTATCCTCCTACAGTCAGATTGCAGAAGATTAGGAGCACTTGACCCGGGGCAGACCACAGTACCAGGGTACCAATATGATGATCTGTCAAAAATGAGAAATATCCAAGGGACAAAAGATGGTAAACACGAGTAATAACACGGAGGGAGAGATGACCAATTAAGAGTATGACTGCGGCCTACAGTCACCACGTAATCAAAAGTTGTCTCACCTTCACCATATGCTACTCTCGTAATGCACAATACACTCCGCACCATATAAAAATGAAATTGAATATGAAAAATAGTAAAAGCTACGTTACGAAAGTTAAACACGCTTACCATTAATTACTACTTGGCACCAGTACCTGAGTGAAGCTCCTAGGACAGGCCCCCACTTAATATGTGACGGTAACGCGTTGGTGTTCGGCTGTTTCAAAAGCTAGGGGTATGGCCTCGTCACATATAAAAAAAAAAAGAGAAAATCTGGAACTTCGTCTGTGGTAAGGTAATGGGAAGACACACAAAACACAAGTAAATTTAACAATGAGATTTTAATTACGTTAGAAAAGCAAAACATGAATAAAATGGACATAAAATTCGTATCATAAAATCAATCAATCAAAATAATAAGAATAATCAAATGACAAAATGAAAAGTTACGTTAAGACAAGTGAGTAATAACAAGTGAACAATATACAATGTAAATATGGGTGCAGGAATATTGGCTTTAAGCTGCCACCTCTCTTAGTACACGTAAGCCAGAGCTTAGTCTACCAACGAGACGTGTTAACTTGTTGAAAGCACTGGATATTCTGAGGTCTGCAGGTCGTGGTGGCCCCAGACATCAGGTAGTGTGGCGGTGGAGGAGCAGGTGCGACTGACCACCAGCCAATCAGCGATGAGCAGGCGACGGACAGGTAGTTTGGTGGTTCGAGTGGTGGAGGCGGAGCAGGTGTTCCTGGTGCTGAATACGTTTGCTCTCTGGCAAACCTTGGTGTTGTACTTGTTGATATTTCTTCCATATTAGTTGTATAGGGATGTATAGCGACGAACTTAGGAGGGAAGAGCAGGCTCAATCTCTCTTGAAGGAGAATATCGTCACACTCTCTTGGAGATCACACTAGGCGCTTCTGGCCCTTGGAGAGGGGCTCAACGTCACACATTTTGGGGATGCGGCTCCAACACTTAGCCTCGTTGTCATGTGCACACACCCACTCGAGCCGTTGTGACTCCCTACTCTCTCCTCAGGTGATATGATCTCCTCAATCCCCCTTTGACTTATTAGTATTAACTTTCTACCCTGTCCACAGCACTGGTTCTTGGTTCTTTCTCTCTCTCCTGTACTATTTCATGGGAAGCCTCACTAGGACAAGGTCAAATACCAGCAAATTTGAATACATTTACTGGACAGAGCACATACACAATACATATACACATATAATAATAATGAATCCTATACTCTATACTATTACAATCAGGTTGCTCTCCAAAACCATCAGAACTCTATTATCAGTTTACCAAGTGGTATCCTATCTTCTGATTCACCACCTGATACTCTCAACCTCCTCAAGTAGATCAAGTCTACATACACCGTTGCACTATCGACAAGAGAAATATATATATATAAATGTGCACAATGAAAATCAGCATGTGAATGCAATAACATATATCAGCATAAATGTTTCTTGATACACCACAATGATCAATCGATCACTCTATCAGTCCTAGAACGCATACATCTGTAGGTAATCCAGCCTACGACTGTAACTCTAAACTTCAGTATAAAGTACTCCTTGACATAAGGATGCAAACAATCACTCACCTCTCACTGCGTCTTGCACGCTAATGACAAGCAAACACTATCAACTCCCTACAAGTAATCCACCAGAACTTCCCTTCCACCTCTGGAAGTTCACTACCCTGATATCTTCAGGTTCTCCCGGGCTTAACTACCAGGATCCTCTGCAGCTCCTCCAGGCTGCTACCATGAAGTTTCTTTGAGCAACTACGGTGCTTCACCCTTCTGCTAGGGTCCTCCACAGCTCTCTTGGCTGCTACATTATGGAGTTCCCTCGAGCAACTATGGTGCTTCACCACCTCTACAGAAGCACGTGACACTCCCCTTCACTGCTTCTCCTCACAGCTCGAGGTCCTCTGTTGCACTACCTTGGAGTCTCATCAACTACTTCATCTGTGCTGGCTTCGAAGTTCTCAGCAACTTCTTCCCCAAAGACAAACCTGCAACCCATCGACACTCCAATAAAAATGTTTCCCCTTTAACACATAAACAAAAATAATCACACAATATGTTTGCTTCCAACCTCTATCTGTCCTCTACATATTGTGAGAGTGGACTTCCCCGTTGGGCGGGTCCATACTCCACCTCGCCCGGCGGCGGTCCTCACTTACGCTGGGAGGGTCATCCGCCGTCAGGAGCCGGGCTCCCTCATTTGCCTGCCAGCGCTCAGAGGAGACGGATGTCGCTCCGTGTTCCTCCCTCTCCACTCTCTTATTTTAGGCCTTCTGCCTTATTAAAACATGTCTAACTTATCAATAAACATTGCTACTGTCGCTGGGCACACGACCAACTACAAGCAATCACTATGAACTGGCGTATATCGTGCTTAGCACAGATTGTCTAGTCGAGGGCGCTATCCCTCTGACGGCGTCCGGGCGCTCCACACAGCCCACGAAAATGTCTCTGGGTGGTTTAATACTCTCCTCGTCGACCAGGACTTGAGACCACAACGTTCCCAGCTCGATTCCACAGCTGGTACGTCTGCACACTTCTCTTCTCTTCGAGATATATCACTAGGGGTTCCCTTCTGACGGGAGCTCAACGGAGCGCGGCTTTCCCCCTGCGATGTCTGGCCTCAAGTGAGGTCAAAGCCCTCCAGAAGCGAGCTTCACGCCTCCAGCAAAATGCCCACATCTAGCCAGTCATTTATCTGTTTTCTTCTTCACTGCCCATAATCTTAAATTGTTCATCATATCCAACCAGCTATTTTACATATGGGTTATCACCTCAATATTTGCTAGACCTTCTAATCAGGTCAAGCTTGATGAATAGCTCTCAAGAAGGGAGACTCGTTTTTCCTGCAGGCTGAGATCATAACACTAGGAATTATCCCCCCCCCCCAAAAAAAAAAAAAAAAAAATCTAGGAAACAAAAGGCTGGCATACCGAAAGGGAAATTATGAGGAGATGAGAAGCTTCCTAAGGGAAATACCTTGAGACACAGACCTCAGAGCAAAGTCTGTACAAGTTATGATGGACTATGTCACCCAAAAGTGTCAGGAGGCAGTAAGCAGATACATCCTGGCCCAAAATGAAAAATTAGAGAAGCAAAAGAAGAGTCCATAGTATAATAGGTCATGTATGGAAGCAAAGAAACTGAACAAAAGGGCGTGGAGGAACTTCCGGAATAACAGAACACCAGAAAGCAGAGAGAGATACCAGAGAACCAGGAATGAGTATGTCAGGGTGAGAAGAGAAGCAGAGAAAAGTTATGAAAATGATATAGCAAACAAAGCCAAGACAGAACCGAATCTACTCCACAGTCACATCAGAAGGAAAATAACAGCAAAAAAACAGGTAGTGAAACTTAGAACAGGCGAGGACAGGTATACAGAGAATGACAAAGAGGTGTGTGAAGAACTCAACAAGAGGTTCCAGAAGGTCTTCACAACAGAACAAGGTGAGGTCACTGTAAGGGAAGTAAAAGGGAAGTAAGAAAGTAAAGGGAAGAAAGGGAAGTAAACCAGGCGGCATTTTTAAGGGTTCGAAATTACGAGAGAAGAGGTCAAGAGACACCTGCTAGATCTGGATGTTAGAAAGCCTGTTGGTCCAGACGGGATCTCGCCATGGGTACTGAAAGAGTGTGCAGAGGCACTTTGCTTGCCATTCTCCATAGTGTATAGTAGGTCACTGGAAACGGGAGACCTTCCAGAAATATAGAAGATGGCGAATGTGGCCCCAATATACAAAAAGGGCAAACAGGCAGGAGGCACTGAACTACAGGCCAGTATCCTTGACTTGTATACCATGCAAGGTGATGGAGAAGATCGTGAGAAAAAACCTGATATCACATCTGGAGAGAAGGGACTTTGTGACAAATCGCCAACATGGGTTCAGGGAGGGTAAATCTTGCCTGATTGGCTTAATAGAATTGTACGACCAGGTGACAAAGATTAAGCAAGAAAGAGAGGGCTGGGCGGACTGCATTTTCTTGGATTGTCGGAAAGCCTTTGACACAGTACCGCATAAGAGGCTGGTACATAAGCTGGAGAGACAGGCAGGTGTAGCAGGTAAGGTGCTCCAGTGGATAAGGGAGTACCTAAGCAATAGGAAGCAGAGAGTTAAGGTGAGGGGTGAGACCTCCGATTGGCGTGAAGTCACCAGTGGAGTACCACAGGGCTCTGTACTCGGTCCTATCTTGCTTCTGATATATGTAAATGATCTCCCGGAGGGTATAGATTCATTTCTCTCAATGTATGCGGACGATACCAAAATTATGAGAAGGATTAAGACAGAAGAGGACTGTTTGAGGCTTCAAGAAGACCTAGACAAGCTGAAGGAATGGTCGAACAAATGGTTATTAGAGTTGAACCCAACCAAATGTAATGTAATGAAGATAGGTGTAGGGAGCCGGAGGCCAGATACAAGGTATCATCTGGGAGAGGAAATTATTCTGGTGTCATTGAAAGAAAAAGACTTGGGGGTTGATATCACCCCAGACCTGTCTCCTGCAGCCCATATCAAGCGGATAACATCAGCGGCATATGCCAGGCTGGCCAATATACGAACGGCATTCAGGAACTTGTGTAAAGAATCATTCAGAACTTTGTATACCACATATGTCAGGCCAATCTTGGAGTATGCAGCCCCAGCATAGAGTCCATATCTAGTCAAGGATAAGACTAAACTGGAAAAGGTTCAAAGGTTTGCCACCAGACTAGTACCGGAGCTAAGAGGTATGAGCTACGAGGAGAGACTATGGGAATTAAACCTCACTTCGCAGAAAGACAGAAGAGTTAGGGGGGACATGATCACCACATTCAAGATTCTGAAGGGAACTGATAGGGTAGATAAAAAAAGGCTATTTAACACAAGGGGCACATGCACAAGGGGACACAGGTGGAAACTGAGTGCCCAAATCAGCCACAGAGATATTAGAAAGAACTTTTTTAGTGTCAGAGCGGTTGACAAATGGAATGCATTAGGAAGTGATGTGGTGGAGGCTGACTCCATACACAGTTTCAAGTGTAGATATGATAGAGCCCAATGGGCTCAGGAATCTGTACACCAGTTGATTGACAGTTGAGAGGCGGGCCGAAAAAGCAGAGCTCAACCCCCGCAAGCACAGCTAGGTGAATACAACTAGGTAAAAACACACACACACACACGTACATATATATATATATATATATATATATGTCGTACCTAGTAGCCAGAATGCACTTCTCGGCCTACTATGCAAGGCCCGATTTGCCTAATAAGCCAAGTTTTCCTGAATTCATATATTTTCTCTAATTTTTTTCTTATGAAATGATGAAGCTACCCATTTCATTATGTATGAGGTCAATTTTATTTTATTGGAGTTAAAATTAACGTAGATATATGACCGAACCTAACCAGCCCTACCTAACCTAACCTAACCTATTTTTAAAGGTTAGGTTAGCTTAGGTAGCAGAAAAAGTTAGGTTAGGTTAGGTTAGGTAGGTTAGGTAGTCGAAAAGCAATTAATTCATGAAAACTTGGCTTATTAGGCAAATCGGGCCTTGCATAGTAGGCTGAGAAGTGCGTTCTGGCTACTAGGTACGACATATATATATATATATATATATATATATATATATATATATATATATATATAAGAATTTATCTTGTGTCTAACTATGTCTCTGTGACTCATTTGGTTACTAAGTTTCCACCTGTGTCCTATAGTTCGCGTACCACCCGTGCTAGTTAATCGTTATCTACCCTGGCAATTCCTCTGAGAATTTTATAGGTTATGATCATGTCTCCTTTTACTCTTCTCTCTTCCTCACGACACTGGAAGCCGCGAGGAAGACGTTATTGCATAAGGCAGTGATGTGGTGGAGGACTCCATAAACGGTTTCAAATGTAGATATGAAGGAGTCCAATAGAGTCGGGAACCTGTTCACCGGTTGATTGACAGTTGAGAGGCGGGACCAGAGTCAGAGCTTAACCCCCGCAAGCACAACTAGGCGAGTACATCCCCAAGATGTAGCCCGTATTACCTAAGAGACTGTACCTATGTCCTGTTAATTGAAAAGAGGCATCAAATTAAAAAAACTCTGCCCATTTGTTCTTTCTCCAGCCGTAAATCGATCCTGGTTCTCACTCTTCTTGTAATGCCTGGCATTAGGTTAGTAAATATTAAAACAATGGAGACACTCACTATAATGCCGTAGTGCTTGAGTCAAGGTGAAGGAAAGACATCAATATCTGAATAAGTGTATTAAAAACCAAATTTGCGACTGTAACCTTTATCTTTCTCAAGGTGTTGTATACAATGTTGAACATTGTTTACAGTACCAAGAGAAAGGATCGGAGGTCACATCCGAGAATTAGGTTTTAATGCACTTATTACACTTACATTAAAACAATCTTTAGAATTATTTTGCATAGTGTTGCATGATTAGCAATGATTATTTTATAGTGACTATTTTATCATGATTATTTTAATGCAGAATAGTTGATATTTACTTAAATTCTAGTTAGTATGTTAATTTGTTGTTAGATAATTGTTGCCTGTTCCTGCTCCTGCAAATTATCTTAACCGTCTGTATTTTAATATTGTGACTTAACAGCGAGTCATGGTAGACTTATTATTAATTTGCATGTTACATGTTGCATGTTGCATTTGGCTGTTTAATTAGATTATGGAAATAAATTTTGTTGTATACAGTTTTGTTTCTTAAAAAGTTGCTAATCATTTAATTTACTTGTTGAATGTGAAATGGACGCATTTGAAAATCGATTATTTTGGATCAACCGGCAGATTAGTCAATATGTGTAGGTAAACATTATATAATATCTCAGATTATACAAACAGACATGAAGATTATATTTTCCAGCCACATGTTTGAGGTCAGCTGATGCGGTGTTGACGTGTTTGAGGTCAGCTGATGAGGTGTTGACATGTTTGAGGTCAGCTGATGAGGTGTTGACGTGTTTGAGGTCAGCTGATGAGGTGTTGACATGTTTGAAGTCAGCTGATGAGGTGTTGACGTGTTTGAGGTCAGCTGATGAGGTGTTGACATGTTTGAAGTCAGCTGATGCGGTGTTGACATGTTTGAAGTCAGCTGATGAGGTGTTGACGTGTTTGAGGTCAGCTGATGAGGTGTTGACATGTTTGAGGTCAGCTGATGAGGTGTTGACATGTTTGAAGTCAGCTGATGCGGTGTTGACATGTTTGAAGTCAGCTGATGCGGTGTTGACGTGTTTGAGGTCAGCTGATGAGGTGTTGACATGTTTGAGGTCAGCTGATGAGGTGTTGACGTGTTTGAGGTCAGCTGATGAGGTGTTGACATGTTTGAAGTCAGCTGATGCGGTGTTGACATGTTTGAAGTCAGCTGATGAGGTGTTGACATGTTTGAAGTCAGCTGATGAGGTGTTGACATGTTTGAGGTCAGCTGATGAGGTGTTGACATGTTTGAAGTCAGCTGATGAGGTGTTGACATGTTTGAGGTCAGCTGATGAGGTGTTGACATGTTTGAGGTCAGCTGATGAGGTGTTGACATGTTTGAGGTCAGCTGATGAGGTGTTGACATGTTTGAAGTCAGCTGATGCGGTGTTGACATGTTTGAAGTCAGCTGATGAGGTGTTGACATGTTTGAAGTCAGCTGATGAGGTGTTGACACGTTTGAAGTCAGCTGATGAGGTGTTGACATGTTTGAAGTCAGCTGATGAGGTGTTGACATGTTTGAAGTCAGCTGATGAGGTGTTGACACGTTTGAAGTCAGCTGATGAGGTGTTGACACGTTTGAAGTCAGCTGATGAGGTGTTGACACGTTTGAAGTCAGCTGATGAGGTGTTGACACGTTTGAAGTCAGCTGATGAGGTGTTGACATGTTTGAAGTCAGCTGATGAGGTGTTGACACGTTTGAAGTCAGCTGATGAGGGGTTGACACGTTTGAAGTCAGCTGATGAGGTGTTGACATGTTTGAAGTCAGCTGATGAGGTGTTGACACGTTTGAAGTCAGCTGATGAGGTGTTGACACGTTTGAAGTCAGCTGATGAGGTGTTGACACGTTTGAAGTCAGCTGATGAGGTGTTGACACGTTTGAAGTCAGCTGATGAGGTGTTGACACGTTTGAAGTCAGCTGATGAGGTGTTGACACGTTTGAAGTCAGCTGATGAGGTGTTGACACGTTTGAAGTCAGCTGATGAGGTGTTGACACGTTTGAAGTCAGCTGATGAGGTGTTGACACGTTTGAAGTCAGCTGATGAGGTGTTGACACGTTTGAAGTCAGCTGATGAGGTGTTGACACTTTTGAAGTCAGCTGATGAGGTGTTGACATGTTTGAAGTCAGCTGATGCAGTATTGATGTGCTTTGACATCACCTCCCGGATGTGTGTCCAGGTTTAAGGCAGCCAACATTGTATTATGTGTTAAAATATGAGCATATATAATTGTTAGAAATATTATATAGAATTTCTTGTACCTTTTTCGCTTGCCAATATCCAGTTTTAATTTGTATAATTCTAATCAGAGAAAGTAATTAACTTAGAAGATTCTCCTCCTCTGGGTCTTCTAGGGCAGGATAAGTACCTTAATATTGTTCAGGACAATATTAATATATCAGGCATGCTATTAGGGACCCACAACTGATAGCGACATTTTAGTACAAGTTTTATATACCGTGATATATATTGTGGAATGGTATATTGCCATATCGTCATTTAAAGGGGTGGTGGTCAGCTGAGTTGAACAGGCACTCCGGTGGTTTAATTACGTCAGTGTTATAATAACCTTTTTATTCTGTTATATTAATTTGGTGGTGCCAGTGCTATCAGTCCTGCATTATTTGGAATATTAATTTACTGGTTCTTTGTTAAGTAATTATCTGTCACACCTTTTTTATTGTTTATTCTGCACAGGTGGAGAATATTTTTACGTGGAATTTTCCATTATTCATGTTGCTCTTGTTCAGGGCAGTCTATTAATATTATACATTGTTTTTGTATTTGATTGGTTGCGGGGGCTTGGCCATTTTTTTTTTAATATCTTGAGAAGTAGTACCTTACTGCCAGTGGATGATAACAGTTACTATTAGTGTGTTCTCTAATTATGGTATGTTCCAATTAATGTGTGTTTGAGGGATCCTATTAGTGATTGTTCCTATTAGAGTGTGTTTGAGGAATCCAACTAGAGTGTTTTCCTTAGGAGTGGAGTATCTAGGGTATGTCACGCAGAGCATGTGACTTGGACGACACTAGACTTGGACGACACTTGACTTGGGCGCCACTTGACTTGGACGACACTTGACTTGGACGACACTAGACTTGGACGACACTTGACTTGGGCGCCACTTGACTTGGACGACACTAGACTTGGACGACACTTGACTTGGGCGCCACTTGACTTGGACGACACTTGACTTGGACGACACTAGACTTGGACGACACTTGACTTGGACGACACTAGACTTGGACGACACTTGACTTGGACGACACTTGACTTGGACGACACTTGACTTGGACGACACTTGACTTGGACGACACTTGACTTGGACGACACTTGACTTGGACGACACTAGACTTGGACGACACTAGACTTGGACGACACTAGACTTGGACGACACTTGACTTGGGCGCCACTTGACTTGGACGACACTTGACTTGGACGACACTAGACTTGGACGACACTAGACTTGGACGACACTTGACTTGGACGACACTTGACTTGGACGACACTAGACTTGGACGACACTTGACTTGGACGACACTTGACTTGGACGACACTTGACTTGGACGACACTTGACTTGGACGACACTAGACTTGGACGACACTAGACTTGGACGACACTTGACTTGGACGACACTTGACTTGGACGACACTTGACTTGGACGACACTAGACTTGGACGACACTTGACTTGGACGACACTAGACTTGGACGACACTAGACTTGGACGACACTAGACTTGGGCGACACTAGACTTGGGCGCCACTTGACTTGGGTGCCACTTGACTTGGGTGCCACTTGACTTGGGTGCCACTTGACTTGGGTGCCACTTGACTTGGGCGCCACTTGACTTGGGTGCCACTTGACTTGGGTGCCACTTGACTTGGGTGCCACTTGACTTGAGCGCCACGTGGTAGCGAATTGACTTGGGTGCCACTTGACTTGGGTGCCACTTGACTTGGGCCCCATTAGACTTGGGCACCATTTGACGTGGGCGCCACGTGGACGCCAATTGACTTGGGCGCCACTTGAATAAAACGGCACTTGACCGCCAACACAAAACACAAAACGTTTTGAAAACTTTCATTTTCATGGTCCCTTAAGTGAACGAATAACTTGTCTTGAGAATGGTGTAGGAGAGCATTTGAGAAACTTTTACTGCAAAAATCTAAGCATATATCTTCAATAATATACGTTTTTTCTAAAACTATTTTGTTCCTAATGTATTACAAATAGTTATTAAATTTTAAAATATAAAATTTATGGTCTTTTTTGTAAAATTCATTAATAAATAGTGAATGAGATTTAAAGGCTAATACTCCTTATGTATTACACTAAACACTAATATCAAGTTTAAATATAAAATTTATGTATTATTCCCTAAAATAATTGATATAAATTGTAAATGTTGCTTGATTGAGGTGTGAAACATTCTTAAAACTTTTTGTTTTCTTATATATCGACGTGTGCTTAGTTTAACTGTCTCAAGTGAACAGTTCATCAAACAAAAAGATTAACATTCGTCAACCCTTAAAATCTCATGTTATCTTGAACAGTATATTATATATATTTATATATATATATATTGTGACGATAATCTCCTTCAAGAGATTGAGCCTGCTCTTCCCTCCAAAATTACGTCTTCACAACTATATAAAAGACTATGGAAGAAATGTCCAACAACGACAACAAACACCAGCAAGGCTTGCCAGGGTGAGCAGAAACGTATGCAACCAGCCACCTGTTCGAACTCCAACCACCAAACTACCCGTTGATCGCTACGACTCCGCTGATTGGTCGCCGGTCTGGCTGCACCTGCCTCGCCCCCCCCCCCATACTACCCGATGTCTGGGGTCGCCCCAACATCAGTCTTCAGAATGTTCCGTGCTTTCGTAGCCAGCACACCTCCCAGCTAGACTCTAGAGTGTACTGAGAGAGGTGGTGGCTTTAAGCCAATATTCCAGCACCTCCCACTTACTGTTGTATTGCACTTCTTGTTATTTTGCCTTAACGTAACTTTTCATTTTGTCATTTAAGTATTCTTATTATTTTGATTCATTGATTTTATTATACATATTTGTTTGTCCATATTTTCATGTTTTGATTTATTTAACGTAATTAAAATTTCATTGTTAAAGTTTTACTTGTGTTTTGTGTGTCTTCTCCTTACCTTACCACAGACGAAGTTCCAGTTTTTCTATTTTTTTTTATAACTATGTGACGAGGCCATACCCCTAGCCTTAAACAGCCGAACACCAACGCGTTACCGTCACAAGTTATATGGGGGCCTGTCCTAGGAGCTTCACTCAGGTACTGGTGCCAAGTGGTAATTTATGGTAAGCGTATTTAACTCTGTTAACGTAGCTTTACTATTTTTCATTCAATTTCATTTTTTATAAGGTGCGGTGTATTGTGCATTACGAGAGTAACATATAGTGAAGGTGAGACAACTTTGGATTACGTGGTGACTGTAGGCCGCAGTCATACTCTTAATTGGTCATCTCTCCCTCCATGTTATTACTCGTATTTACCATCTATGTCCCTTGAATATTTCTCATTCTGACAGATCATCATATTGGTACCCTGGTACTGTGGTCTGCCCCGGGTCAAGAGTACCCAATCTTCTGCAATCTGACTGTAGGAGGACAAAGAGGGCCATAGTTCCTCTAGCTCGAACTTTAGTTGCTGAATTGGGACCTCAGCAGCAGTTCTCGTCACCAGTTGACACCTCGCACCCCTACACGTCAGTCAGAGATGATGATACATACAACGGTAGGGAATTAGCTTATTTTTTCAGAGCACAAAAGTTCGCTAATTCTGTAAGTATCATATTAAATTCAGTGGGAAAAACTTGCTTTATGTCCTATAGAGACTTGGCAAGGTATGCCTACATTCTTGGACTACCAATTTTACTTTTGAAGCATTTAACTGTTTCATTTGTTTTCGAAACTTTGTTTCATTTGTTAGTAGGATTTTCTTGCCCTTATTCTCTTACATGAGTACCGGGTACAAGATTTCCTGCGCCCTTGATTTAATTTAATCATTTAATATCTTTCACTTAACGTTAATTGTTAAAGATCACACAGGATAGGTACCAGTTGCCACGTTGTCCTGTTTCTGACATTTCATTATTGAACATTCGTGTACCTTTATTTGCTAATTTCACCATGTTTCGTCTCCAAACTTTCCGTGCAAATCCAGCAGGTGAAATAGGGACTTTGAGTCGTGCCAAGAGGACTGAACTACAAACTCTTGCACATGAGTATCAACTAGAAGTTCCCTACCAAGCCAACAAAAATGACCTACACAACCTGTTGCTGGATTACTATTTAGAGCAAGGTAAGATAGACTCTGAAACTCATGAAACTTACTATATTGCAGAGAAAACTGACTTGGCTACGATGAAACTTAAACTAGAGCTGGCCAAGATTGAACGTGAGCAGCAAAGAGAAGCAGCTGCCATACGGAGGGAAGAACAAGAACGCGAAGCTGCTATGAGGAGAGACGAACGAGAACGCGAAGCTGCTTTGAGGAGAGAAGAACACGAACGCGAGGTCGCATTACTCCGTGAACGTGAACGAGTACAGCTTGAAACACTCCAGGAGCGGGAACGCTTACAGCTTGAAACCAAACAACGCGAGTTGGAAATACAACGCGAACATGACAAGCAACAAGCGACTCTGGCTCTAGAGTGTCGTCAACGCGAAATCGCCTTGGAAACTTCACACTTCACTCAACGCCAGCAAGCTACTGCCAATCTTCCCGTCAGTTTTAATATATCACATGCAAGTAAGTTAATGCCATCCTTTGTAGAAGCAGAAGTTGATGTGTTCTTTACCACCTTTGAAACCCTTGCTAATCAACTCAGTTGGCCTGTCGACCAATGGGCCACACTTCTCAGAGTCCATCTTACAGGTAGAGCTGC
Source organism: Procambarus clarkii (assembly GCF_040958095.1). Taxonomy (NCBI): domain Eukaryota; kingdom Metazoa; phylum Arthropoda; class Malacostraca; order Decapoda; family Cambaridae; genus Procambarus; species Procambarus clarkii. The sequence continues at coordinate 52,460,392 of NC_091151.1, read as the reverse complement.
AGTCACACTCAGTACTTTGGCGTCTGAGAATGACTACTACACTCTGAAACAAGCAGTGTTGGACGCCTACCTCCTCTCTACTGAAAGTTATAGAAGGAAATTCCGTGACCACCTGAAGGCAAGTACCACTACCTTCCTCGAGTTTGCTAACACGAAACGGAGGTATTTCATGAAATGGCTGGAAGCAGCACATGTCTCTACTTTTACAGAACTCGTGAACCTGATGCTTGTTGAAGAATTCTTGAGACGTGTGCCGCCTCCTGTCCGCCTCTACTTAGCAGATAAAGAAGAAACCGACTACCTGAAGTGTGCTAAGTCGGCTGACACTTACAGCCTCATCCACCGGCTGACACCTGAACCATCCTCCAGTAAGAAGTCGTGGTACAGTTACGAGAAGGTGAGCCCCGATCAAGCTGGTTCACAACTGTACTGCAAGTATTGTAGACTCTATGGACATACCATAGACAAGTGTGGTAAGTCTCAATACAAGGGAACCACTGACCCACAACGACCCAAACCAACTCCTCCTAAGTCCGGTAAGCCTGTGATGAATGTTGGTGTTGATGTTAATGATCTTTCTCTTTTCAGTAACCACCTGTATACTGGAACTGTCTCTGCCAACGGTTCAAATCCGGAGGGACGTTTCAAATTGAAGATCTTGAGGGACACAGCGGCTCTACAATCGATCATCTTGAAGTCGGCTGTGCCCAACATAGTCTACACCGGGGAAACGGTCTTCATCACTGACCTCACTGCTACTACTCCATACCCTCTCGCCAGAGTCCACCTGGATTGTCCCTACGTGAACGGGGAAGTCCAAGTCGCCGTCAGGGAAAAGCCTTTTCCCATGCCTGGAGTGCAACTTCTCCTAGGCAACGACTTGGCAGAAGACCTGCAACCAACCAACCTGATCGTCATGGACAAACCCCAGGTGTGTAACTCTGTGCCAAGTAACCCTATTCTTGAGTATGTTCCAGCAGAGGTTCAAGAGAGTGAAGTTTCTCCTCCGGTTCTCGTGACCACCCGTGCACAAGCCGCACGTCCACAGCCAGCTGACTCTACTGCTACCGCTGTCCCTCAAGACCCTCAGAAACTACCCCCGCATCTGACCAAGTTGGAGTTCCGTAAGTTGCAGAGGGAAGATCTTACTTTAACACCATTGTTTTTCCAGGCTGAGACTCAACCCGACAGTATTCCTGGGTTCTTCCTAGAGAACGACTTGCTCTACCGCCGATATAGACCCAGTAAACTGAAGGAGGAGGACGATTGGGCCAACACCGAACAACTTGTGATTCCCACCAGCCTGCGGCCCACTATTCTACACCTGGCCCACGGATCATTCTCCCACTACGGCTTCAACAAGACTTACCATGGGATTCGTCAAGACTACTACTGGCCAGGTATGGTAAACAACGTCAAACAGTACGTAAAACAGTGTCATACATGTCAGATGGCAGGCAAACCGAACGTCTCCATTCCCAGAGCACCACTGATTCCCATACAGGTGCCTGCGGAACCTTTCCACAGACTCATAATAGACTGTGTTGGTCCTTTACCTCGGACCAGTTCAGGTAACGCCTACATCCTAACCATCCTGTGTCCTACCACCAGATTTCCCATAGCAGTTCCAGTGAAGAACATCACGGCTGCTACGGTTATCAAACATCTATTGAAGATCTTCACTCAATACGGATTTCCCAGGGAGATTCAAAGTGACTGTGGCACCAACTTCACCAGTGATCTCTTCAAAAGGACACTGGAGGAGTTCAACATCAAACAGGTATTGTCCAGCCCCTATCATCCTGCTTCACAGGGTTCTCTTGAACGTAGTCATCAGACCATCAAAGCACTCTTGAAAAAGTTTTGTAGTGAAACCTCAAAGGATTGGGATAAGCAGATTGACCTAATAATGTGTATTTTCAGAAGTCTCCCCAATGAGTCCCTAGGAGTATCTCCTTATGAGATGCTCTACGGCCGTAAGTGCCGTACTCCCCTTAAGGCTTTCAAAGACTCTCTCAGAGATGCCACCTTCAGTGAGCATCAGAATGTGCCCCAGTTTCTTCAAAACCTTCAGCACATTCTAGAGAGAGTCCACCGCTTTGCCCATGATAATCTATTGAAAGCCCAGGTGAGAATGAAGACTCATTACGACCAGACCAGCAAAGTAAGAAAATTCAAGCCGGGAGACTTCGTCCTTGCTTATTTCCCTATCCCAGGTTCACCTTTACAAAACAAATTTTCAGGACCCTACTGCGTCAAAGAGTGCAGAAACAACAACGCATACGTCATAGAGACTCCAGATAGGCGGCGGAAGACCCAGCTGTGCCACGTCAACCTCCTGAAGCAATATAATGGTACTCCTCCCACTGTCTTGATTAACTATTCCACATTCACAGAACCCTACATCCACAGTGAGACCTTCCCAGCTTCTCCTCCCGAAAGCACTGACAAGGAGTCTGCGCCTTCTAATTCCAAAATCCTTAATGATCTTCCCAAATGCTTTCAGGATAATACTCGTGCTCCTATGCCCTCTTCTAATTCCACTCTCACCTCGTCAGATAAGCCCTTCATCCTCCATGTCGACGCCAATGGTACCGACGTGGGTGGTGTCGTGATGCAGCAACGAGGCGAGAAGAATACACTTGTCAGCGACTACTGCTACAAGGATCTACGGAACAATTGGCAAGGAGCTACTCTTCCTCATCCTGAAGCTTCAGCACTTCACTCCACACCTGAAAAGTGCTCGGTCCACCATCAATACGGACCACACCACCCTACACCTCCTGCAGCACGCCCACTTCTCATCTCAACGTCTTCTACTATGGGCTTGCTAACTGCAGAAATTCAACCTGGAGACACGCTATACCAAGAGTCTGACAACATCTTAGCCCATGATCTCTCCAGAGTTTATGAAGTAGAAGCAACTCCATCCATTACTCCACCACATAAAGACGTACTTCTTCCAGAACCGCAGGCTTCGGGGGAGAGTTGTGACGATAATCTCCTTCAAGAGATTGAGCCTGCTCTTCCCTCCAAAATTACGTCTTCACAACTATATAAAAGACTATGGAAGAAATGTCCAACAACGACAACAAACACCAGCAAGGCTTGCCAGGGTGAGCAGAAACGTATGCAACCAGCCACCTGTTCGAACTCCAACCACCAAACTACCCGTTGATCGCTACGACTCCGCTGATTGGTCGCCGGTCTGGCTGCACCTGCCTCGCCCCCCCCCCATACTACCCGATGTCTGGGGTCGCCCCAACATCAGTCTTCAGAATGTTCCGTGCTTTCGTAGCCAGCACACCTCCCAGCTAGACTCTAGAGTGTACTGAGAGAGGTGGTGGCTTTAAGCCAATATTCCAGCACCTCCCACTTACTGTTGTATTGCACTTCTTGTTATTTTGCCTTAACGTAACTTTTCATTGTGTCATTTAAGTATTCTTATTATTTTGATTCATTGATTTTATTATACATATTTGTTTGTCCATATTTTCATGTTTTGATTTATTTAACGTAATTAAAATTTCATTGTTAAAGTTTTACTTGTGTTTTGTGTGTCTTCTCCTTACCTTACCACAGACGAAGTTCCAGTTTTTCTATTTTTTTTTATAACTATGTGACGAGGCCATACCCCTAGCCTTAAACAGCCGAACACCAACGCGTTACCGTCACAATATATATATATATATATATATATATATATATATATATATATATATATATTGCAGTACTCCGTACTGTACTCCGCACTAGTAGCAAATACTACTGGGCAAATACTCCAAGTAGCAAATGCTACTTGGGTAGCAGTACTCCGCACTGCTACCCAAATTGCTGTCCCAGCCTTCTTGTCTTCCTCCTCAGCATCAGATGACCTGGTTAAGGAAATTCTACCTGACACCCTAAGTGATGTAGCGGGAATACAGGACCCCCACTACACGGAATGCGACACGAAATGGGGTGCCATGGCAGACCCAGAACTCAGACCAGCCATGCCGAAAGCAAAGAAACAATCCAGTTGGGACAGCCCCATTGTAGACAAAGAAGCCACAGCTTTGCTGGAGTCAGCAACAACCCCCAGTGATCGTGCACGCCTCACAGCTGTGCAGGCTTCCCATGCAGGGGACTTCCTTTTGGCAGTCCCTATGTCTGCGACAGGCACACGTCTTGATCCGCAGGAGCTCCGTATTGCAGTCGCTATCCGTCTTGCTGCCCCTATCCACACTGTTCATAGGTGTATTTGCGGCGAGGCAGATGCTGACGAATATGGACTGCATGGCCTGCACTGTGGAAAATCTGGTGGTTGGCACACTAGACACGACGAAGTCAATGACATCATTAAAAGAAGCCTTGCCTCTGCTCAGTGTCCAGCGGAGAGAGAGCCCCGCAACCTACTGAACCGTGACTCTGTTAGCTTGACCGGCCGACCAGACGGAATCACACTGCGACCGTGGAAGGGTGGCAGACAGTTGGCATGGGACTATACTTGTGTATCCACCCTGGCAACCACATACATCAACCTCTCTGCCGGCACAGCAGGAGCCGCGGCGACACGCAGAGAAAGAGACAAGTCAGCCAAGTACAGGCAATTAGATCATCGGTACAACTTCGTTCCAATAGGGTCTGAGACCCTAGGCCCATGGGGACAGAGTGCAAGAAGGTTTCTTAAGGATCTTGATTCCAAGCTCATTGACACCACAAGAGACCCTAGAGCAGCAAGTTTTCTCTTTCAGCGCCTCAGTGTCGCGATCCAGAGGGGGAATGCTCACTGCATCCTCGATTCATGCCCAGCGTCGGAGGAGTTCGAGGAAATCTACAGCCTCTAGGAAGCGAACTTTTTTTTGTGTCCTCTTAATGTTAATTTTTTGTATAAAATCAGATATGTAACTGTATAACCTTGCATAATAAAGTGTACACCATAAAAAAAGGGGGGTGGTAGGAGAAGCGAACACTCTTACGTATTCAGAGTTAAATGGCAAGTTTTTCCCTGAATGCTCTGTGTTCCCTTCCCTGAGGCTGTGGGTCCCTATAATTGCACCAGTGGTGGTACCCCCCTATATATATATATATATATATATATATATATATATATATATATATATATATATATATATATATATATATATATATATATATAATATATATATATAATATATATATATATATATATATATATATAATATATATATATAATATATATATATATATATATATATGTCGTACCTAGTAGCCAGAACGCACTCCTCAGCCTACTATGCAAGGCCCGATTTGCCTAATAAGGCAAGTTATAATGAATTAATTGTTTTTCCACTACCTAACCTACCTAACCTAACCTAACCTACCTTTTTCGGCTACCTAACCTAACCTAACCTATAAAGATAGGTTAGGTTAGGTTAGGTAGGGTTGGTTAAGTTCGGTCATATATCTACGTTAATTTTAACTCCGATAAAAAAAAAATGACCTCATACATAATGAAATGGGTAGCTTTATCATTTCATTAGAAAAAAATTAGAGAAAATATATTAATTCAGGAAAACTTGGCTTATTAGGCAAATCGGGCCTTGCATAGTAGGCTGAGAAGTGAGTTCTGGCTACTAGGTACGACATATATATATATATATATATATATATATAAATATATATATATATATATATATATATATATATATATATATATATATATATATATATATATATATAAATATATATATATATATATATATATATATATATATATATATATATATATATTTATATATATATATTATTAAATATGACCAAAAAAGTAAGATTAATAATTCTAACACGAATTTTCTCGATCTTTCTTAAGTTTCTTTTCACTGTTGATGGTATTTGAAAAATGAATTCTCCAAAATTAATTTTTATTTCTAGTCTGACGCGACACTTGAGCGCGTTTCGTAAAACTTATTACATTTTCAAAGACTTTAGTTTAAACACACACAACTAAACTATAACTGAATAGAGCTTAAACATCTTCGATTTTTTATACCTGCATTTGGGTGAGGTGATATCATACAGCAGTTTTGGATGAGGTGAAAACAAACTTTCAACACAAGACTGAACACGAAATAATGGGTATTGAAGGTAAGAATGGAAGTAATTGCAAAGGGCATATTGGCCCATATTTCTTGATGCTTCTATATTGGAGCGGAGTCTTGAAGTGGGTAGAATATAGTTGTGCATTAATTGGCTGTTGATTGCTGGTGTTGACTTCTTGATGTGTAGTGCCTCACAGATGTCAAGCCGCCTGCTATCGCTGTATCTATCTATGATTTCTGTGTTGTTTGCTAAGATTTCTCTGGTGATGGTTTGGTTGTGGGAAGAGATTATATGTTCCTTAATGGAGCCCTGTTGCTTATGCATCGTTAAACGCCTGGAAAGAGATGTTGTTGTCTTGCCTATATACAGAGTTTTTTGAGGCTTACAGTCCCCAAGAGGGCATTTGAAGGCATAGACGACGTTGGTCTCTATTAGAGCGTTCTGCTTTGTGTCTGGAGAGTTTCTCATGAGTAGGCTGGCCGGTTTTCTGGTTTTATAGTAAATCTTAGGGGAATAGGGAGGACTTTGGGGGTCGTGGAGAAGGGAGGTCTTGAGGAGAGGGGGAAGTGGAGGGAGGGTGGTCTAGGTGGCCTCTTGGTGGGTGGCTTGCAGGGGGCTGGGGCAGGAAGGCCTTCTATTAAGTGGGAGGTGGGTTTGATCCTCCTCCCACCGGGGCTGTTGAACTGCCTGTGGAGGGTTCCCCACTCCCCTCTGGGATCGAAGGGGTTCTGGGCTGTGGTTCCCATATTCCTGTATCTCTCCCCATGAGCTTCTTCCTCACTGCTGCCCTCAATCTCTCCTCCCTGGCCATATCCCTCTGCAGGAATACCATTTTGAACTTTGTTACATTGAATAGGCTGCTCTTCCTTGCTAAAAATTTCTTCTTTTGTGTCCTTGCTTTTGAAAACCACTTTCATCAATCAGTCTCTATCCTTGTTGTACTGGCCAAGCCTGAATACCTTTTCTATATTCTGTTATTCCCTCTCAATCTGTAACCCTTCAAGGATCTCTTTAACTGGGACTTTGTCCATATCTTTCCTCTCCCCTTAACTGGTCGCTATTTGCTCCTTAATACCTACTACGATTACTGCTCTTTTCCTCTCTCAGTCGGCTAGTACATCTTGCTACTTCCTGAGAAGTAGCTGTGCCTAGCTCTGCTTGTGAAGCGGTACCTCACTGTGGTAAGTGCCTCTCAGATGTCTTCAACAGTGTGCAAGGTTTATATAATAAATCATGGCTACTAATGCATTCCATTCAACAATAGTATAGTAATCTTGAGAATAGACAGGAGTCAAGGATATCACTCATGGGCTCACTAGGGAACAGGAAAAAGCTGCTAATACCCTAGATCTCCACAATCCCCCCCCCCCCCCCTTCCCCACTGCAAACAGAAGGCACACAAATTCAAGTACATAAAAATGCACGCACTCGCAATCACACACGCACACACTCACACACAAACCTACTGAAACACATTGAAACACACTGCAACACACACACATAAACATCAGCCGCGTATGCGAGGCTAGCTAACATCAGAACTGTCTTCTGAAAATTGTGTAACGAATATTTCACAACCCTGTATCACACCAATGTATGGCCAATCCTGGAGTATGCGGCTCCGGCATGGAGCCCGTACCTTGTAAAGCACAAGATGAAAGTGGAAAATGTTCAGAGGTATGCCACTAGGCTAGTCCCAGAACTAAGAGGCAGGAGATACAAGGAAAGGGTGAGGGAACTGCAACTCACGTCAGTGGAAGACAGAAGAGCTCGGAAAGATTCTCAAGGGAATTGACAGGGTAGACTGAGATGGATTATTTAACATGGGTGACACAGGTGAAAACTGAGTACTCAAATGAGCCACAGATACCTTAGAACAAACTTTTTCAGTGTCAGAGTAGTTATTAAATGGAATGCACTAGGAAGTGATGTGGTGAAGGCTGACTCCATACACAGTTCCAAATGTAGATATGATGGAGCCTAGTAGGCTGAGGAATCTGTTTGACGGTTGAGAGGCGGAACAAAGAACCAAAGCTCAACCCCCGAAAGCACAACTAGGTTAGTACACACACACACACACAAACACACACACACACACACACACACACACACACACACACACACACACACACACACACACACACACACACACACACACACACACTACAACGTATATATTGACAAATTCATGACGAAGGAGGAGCAGATAGCCCACAGAGCAAGCAAACAACAATACAACTCTTCCCATTTGAGCGTAGCTACACACCCCAATGCTAATCCACCCCATGCTAACCAGCTCACACCTGCTTCTCAGGTCACTCCCTCCCCAAATCAGCCCTCCCTGCCCTAGCTTATCTCCCCAACACCTCCCTTGACCCCTCTGACCCCACTGCAGTCAAATTCATCCCACATTCCAAGGACCCCCTCATCACCTCATCCCCCAAAACCCGTCCAGCCCTCATCCCCTCAACCCCCAAAACCCACCCAGCCCTCATCCCCTCAACCCCAAAAATCCACCCAGCCCTCATCCCCTCAACCCCCAAAACCTACCTAGCCCTCATCCCCTCAACCCCCAAAACCTACCCAGCCCTCACCCCTCCTCATCCCCTCTCCTTCCATGTGACCTCCCACCCTTGCAAGGGGGGTGGGAGGTTCCCCCACCTCCTCTATCCTTCCCCCTCCCAACCTCTATCTGACTCCCAACCTTACGCTATCTCCCAACCCCTCTATGCCTATCAGACCCTCCCTAATCTTCAGACCCAGTATGCCCTTCCTACTCCAGACCTACCTACCCAGGCCCTACCCCAGACCCTGCTACCTACCTTCCTAGAAGCCCAGCCCCCATTAGCCCCCCAAGCACCCCTCCCGACCTCTTTCACCCCCCCCATACACCCCCGGACCACCCCCCCCCCCCCCGGATCCCCCCCGGACATCCCCCGGATCCTCCCCACCCCCAGTCATCCCCCAAACACCCCCCAGATCCCCCAGGTCCCCCCTGCCCCCAGTCACCCCCAGACACCCCCCCAGATCCCCCCAGACCCCCAGAGAAAGGGAGAACTCTGGTACAAGAGTTTCCATGAAGAATCTCAAGGTTTGGTACACCAATGCTGATGGGGTATCTAATAAAGCAGAAGAGATAAAAGAAAGAGTGAGTGAAGCAGATCCTGACATAGTTGCAATTGTGGAAACTAAAATTAATGACATGATCACAAATGCAATCTTTCCTGAAGGGTACCAGGTGATACGAAAAGAGAGGACACAGAGACGGGGAGGGGGAGTGGCACTCCTAATAAAGCGGAAATGGAAGTTTGAAGACCTGGGAAATCGGGTTACCAATGAGTGTACAAGCTTCATACATGGAACTCTGACAGTAGATGGGAGGAAGATTGTGATCTTGGTAATCTACAATCCCCCACCAAACAGTAGAAGACCCAGGCAGGAGTATGATGACAACAACAAGGCATGTATAGATGAACTGCAGAAGGCAGCAACACTAGCCCACAGAATGAGAGCGAAGCTGCTGATCATGGGGGACCTAAATCATGGAGAGATAAATTGGGAATCAAGGAATCCCCATGGAGGGGACGAAACGTGGGGAGCAAAATTAGTAGATGTTATAGACAGGAATTTCCTGACACAACATGTGAAGGAAGACACAAGGGAAAGAGGAGGAGATGCACCGAGCCTATTAGACCTGATTTTCACCCAGAACGTAGAAGATATCGAGAATTTAGAGCATGAAATACCTCTACAGGCCAGTGACCATTGTGTCCTAGTCTTTGACTACATGATGGAATTCAAACTTATGACCATGGGACAAGAGATCTGGAAAAGGAGAGTTGACTACAGGAAAGGAGACTATAAGAGGATAAGGGACTATCTGGTTGAAGTGCAGTGGGAGGAAGAAATTAGAGGAAAAACAGGCCAAGATATGATGGACCTAGTCATACAGAGATGCCAGGAGGCCGAAGAGAGATTTATACCAAGAGTAAAGGGAAAAAATAAGAAGGAATATAATAACCCATGGTTTAATAGACAGTGTCAGGAAGCAAAAATGGCCAGCAGGTGGGAGTGGAGGAAGTACAGAAGACAAAGGACAGAGGACAATAGGATCAGATGCAACAGAGCTAGGAACGATTACATTAACATAAGACGAACATCGGAAAGGGACTATGAGAACGATATTGCAATCAAAGCGAAAAAACAACCTAAGTTACTTCACAGTCATATAAGAAGCAAAATGTCGGTGAACGACCAAGTGACAAGACTAAGGAAGACAGAGGGGGGCATATACTGAAAGTGACAAGGAAATCTGCGAGGCACTGAATGCCAGTTTCCATGGAGTGTTCACTACCGAGCCTGAGCAGCTCCCATTGTTGGAAGGGGTTACCCTAGATGAAAGACTATAAGATATAGAGGTGACAGCAGAGGAGGTAATGAAACAGTTGACAACTCTAGATGCAACTAAAGCAGTTGGACCAGACAAAGTATCACCGTGGATACTAAAAGAAGCAGCGCAGGCCCTCAACATGCCTCTGGCAATGATCTTTAATGAGTCACTTATGTCCGGAGAATTGACCAGTTGCTGGAAGAAGGCAAATGTCGTGCCGATCTTCATGAAAGGTGATAGGGAGGAGGCACTTAACTATGGACCTGTATCACTGACAAGCATCCCCTGTAAAATACTGGAAAGAATAATTAGGCTACGACTGGTTGCACACCTGGAGAACATTAGGTTTGTAAAAAAACATCAACATGGGTTCTGGACAGGGAAATCGTGCCTAACAAACCTGGAATTCTATGATAAAATAACGAGGATAAGACAGGACAAAGATGGTTGGGCAGACTGCATATTTCTGGACTGCCAAAAAGCCTTTGATACAGTACCGCACATGAGACTGCTGTTCAAGCTCGAGAGGCAGGCGTGGGTGGGGGAGGAAAGGTCCTAGCATGGATAAGGAGCTACCTAACAGGAAGGAGCCAAAGAGTTACGGTAAGGGGCGAGAAGTCGGACTGGCGAACAGTAACAAGTGGAGTACCACAAGGATCGGTGCTGGGACCAATTCTATTTCTTGTATATGTTAACGACATGTTTACAGGCGTAGAGTCCTACATGTCGATGTTTGCGGATGACGCAAAGTTGATGAGAAGAGTTGTGACAGATGAGGATTGCAGGATCCTCCAAGAGGATCTGAACAGGTTGCAGAGATGGCCAGAGAAATGGCTACTGGAATTCAACACGAGGAAATGTAAAGTTATGGAAATGGGACTAGGAGATAGGAGACCAAAGGGACAGTACGCAATGAAGGGGAACAGCCTACCAGTGACGACGTGCGAAAGAGACCTGGGTATGGACGTAACACCCAATCTATCTTCTGAGGCACATATAAATAGGATGACGACAGCAGCGTACTCAACACTGGCAAAAGTTAGAACATCATTCAGATACCTAAGTAAGGAGGCATTTAGGGCGCTTTACACTGCCTACGTGAGGCCAGTCTTAGAGTATGCCGCCTCATCATGGAGTCCCTATCTGAAGAAGCATATAATGAAACTGGAAAAAGGTTCAGAGGTTTGCAACGAGACTCGTCCCAGAGCTACGAGGAGCGCCTGAGGGAACTGTGCCTTACGACACTAGAAAGAAGAAGGGAGAGGGGGGACATGATAGGAACGTATAAAATACTCAGAGGGATTGACAGAGTGGACATAGACGAAATGTTCACACGGAATAGTAACAGAACGAGGGGACATGGATGGAAGCTTGAAACTCAGATGAGTCACAGAGATGTTAGAAAGTTTTCTTTTAGCGTGAGAGTAGTGGGAAAATGGAATGCACTTCAGGAACAGGTTATGGAAGCAAATACTATTCATAATTTTAAAACCAGGTATGATAGGGAAATGGGACAGGAGTCATTGCTGTAAACAACCGATGCTCGAAAGGCGGGATCCAAGAGTCAATGCTCGATCCTGCAGGCACAATTAGGTTAGTACAACTAGGTGAGTACACACACACACACACACACACACACACACACACACATGCAAACCACCTCACAGATCCTCTCACCCACGGAACAGCTTCCCACACCAGCAGAATGCTTGCCAAGAAAGGGACATGAAAATGAACAGAAGAAAGTGAGCTTCAAGGCGATGTACACTAACATAGATGGGATTTCAAATAAAACAAGTGAACTTGGAGAATGGGCACTAGAAGAAAACCCAGACATAATAGCACTCACAGAAACAAAGTTAACGAAAATCATAACAAACGCAGTGTTTCCACAGGGCTACTATGTAGTGAGAAAGAGAGAGAAGGGAGAGGAGGAGGTGGTGTAGCTCTGCTACTAAGAGAAGGTTGGAGTTTCGAAGAGATGGTAATTCAGAACTGTGAAGGTTTCAGTGACTATATTTCAGGCACCATAGCAACTGGAGGACAGAAAATTATAATAGTAGTCATATATAACCCCCCCCACCAAATGACAGAAGACCCAGACAGGAATATGATAGAAACAACTTGGCCACCATCAATATAATAGAGAGAGCAGCTTCTGTGGCTAGCAGGAACGGATCCAGACTTCTAATCATGGGAGACTTCAACCATGGGAAGATAGATTGGGGGAACAGAGACCCACATGGAGGCCCAGACACATGGAGAGCTAAGCTGCTGGATGTGGCAACAAGATACTTTCTAAGTCAACACGTCAAGGGACCGACAAGAATGAGAGGAGGGGATGAACCTGCCTTGCTTGATCTGATATTTACCCTAAATGAGTCGGATATAAGGGAAGTTAAGTTGGAAGCCCCCTTGGAAATGAGTGATCACAGTGTATTGAGCTTTGAGTACCTGGTTGAGCTGGGAATTATCACCCCCAAAAAAGAACTGGGAACCAAAGGGCTGGCGTACCGAAAGGGAAACTATGAGGAAATGAATAAATTCCTATGGGATATACATTGGGACACAGAACTCGGAACCAAGTCCGTACAAGACATGATGGACTATGTCACCCAAAAATGTCAGGAGGCTGTAAGCAGGTTTGTCCCAGCCCGACAGGAAAAAAACAGAGAAGCAAAGGAAGAATCCGTGGTTTAATAAGGAATGTATGAAAGCAAAGGAGCAAAACAAAAGGGCATGGAGGAACTTCCGTAATAACAGAACACCAGAAAGTAGAGAGAGATACCAGAGAACCAGGAACGAGTATGTTAGTGTGAGAAGAGCAGCTGAGAAAAGGTATGAAAATGATATAGCTAATAAAGAAAAGACCGAACCCAAGCTACTACACAGTCACATCAGGAGGAAGACAACAGTGAAGGAACAGGTGATGAAACTTAGGGTGGGCGAAGACAGGTACACAGAGAATGACAAAGAGGTGTGTAAAGAACTCAACAAAAGGTTGCAGGAGGTCTTTACAATAGAACAGGGAGATGTCACGGCGCTAGAAGAGGTGGCAGCAAACCAGGTGACCTTGGATAGGTTCGAAATTACAAGAGATGAGGTCAAGAAGCACCTATTGGAGCTGGATGTGAGAAAAGCTGTTGGGCCAGATGGAATCTCGCCATGGGTATTGAAAGAGTGTGCAGGAGCACTTTGCCTACCACTCTCCATAGTGTATAGTAGGTCACTGGAAACGGGGGACCTACCAGAAATATGGAAGACTGCTAATGTAGTACCAATATACAAAAAGGGTGACAGACAAGAGGCACTGAACTACAGGCCAGTGTCCTTAACTTGTATACCATGCAAGGTGATGGAGAAGATTGTGAGAAAAAACCTAGTAACACATCTGGAGAGAAGAGACTTCGTGACAACCCATCAACATGGGTTCAGGGAGGGTAAATCTTGCCTTACAGGATTGATAGAATTCTACGATCAGGTGACAAAGATTAAACAAGAAAGAGAAGGGTGGGCGGACTGCATCTTTTTGGACTGTCGGAAAGCCTTTGACACAGTACCCCATAAAAGGTTGATGCATAAGCTAGAGAAACAGGCAGGAGTAACTGGTAGGGCGCTCCAGTGGATAAGGGAGTACCTAAACAATAGGAAGCAGAGAGTTACAGTGAGGGGTGAGACCTCAGACTGGCGTGAAGTCACCAGTGGAGTTCCACAGGGCTCTGTACTTGGACCTATCCTGTTTCTGATATACGTAAATGATCTCCCAGAGGGTATAGACTCATTCCTCTCAATGTTTGCTGACGACGCCAAAATTATGATAAGGATTAAGACAGAGGAGGAATGCTTGAGGCTTCAAGAAGACCTGGACAAGCTGCAGGAATGGTCGAACAAATGTGTGTTAGAGTTTAATCCAAGCAAATGTAATGTAATGAAGATAGGGGTAGGAAGCAGGAAACCAGATACAAGGTATCACTTGGGAGATGAAATACTTCAAGAGTCCGAGAGAGAGAAAGACCTGGGGGTTGATATCACGCCAGACCTGTCCCCTGATGCTCATATCAAGAGGATAACAGCAGCACCATATGCCAGGTTGGCTAACATAAGAACGGCCTTTAGAAACTTGTGTAAGGAATCTTTCAGAACATTATATACCACATACGTCAGACCAATCCTGGAGTATGCGGCACCAGCATGGAGTCCATATCTAGTCAAGCATAAGACTAAAATGGAAAAGGTTCAAAGGTTTGCCACCAGACAAGTACCCGAGCTGAGAGGTATGAGCTACGAGGAGAGACTACGGGAATTAAACCTCACTTCGTTGGAAGACAGAAGAGTTAGGGGGTACATGATCACCACATTCAAGATCCTCAAGGGAATTGACAGGGTTGATAAAGACAGGCTGTTTAACACAAGGGGCACACACACTAGGGGACACAGGTGGAAACTGAGTGCCCAAATGAGCCACAGAGATATTAGAAAGAACTTTTTTAGTGTCAGAGTGGTTGACAAATGGAATGCATTAGGAAGTGATGTGGTGCAGGCTGACTCCATACACAGTTTCAAGTGTAGATATGATAGAGCCCAATGGTGAACTGGTGGTAAGCGAACATGGGGGACACAGGTGGAAACTGAATACTCACATGAGCCACAGGGACGTTAAAAGGAACTTTTTCAGTGTCAGAGTAGTTAACAGATGGAATGCATTAGGCAGTGATGTGGTGGAGGCTGACTCCATACACAGTTTCAAATGTAGATATGACAGAGCCCAGTAGGCTCAGGAATCTGTACACCAGTTGACTGAGAGTAAAGAGGCGGGGCCAAACAGCCAAAGCTCAACCCCTGCAAGCACAAATAGGTGAGTACAAATAGGTGAGTACACACACACACACACACACACACACACACACACACACACACACACACACACTCAAACACACACACACACACACACACTCCCCCCACGACCCAGGCCTCCCCCTTTACCCTCCCAATCCCAGACCCCCTCCATGTTTACCTACTCCAGTTGATTCAACAGAAACTGTGGATGGACAGAAAAGAGTCAGCTTTAAGGTGATGTACATGAACATAGATGGGATTAATAGCAAGGCGAGTTAATTTAGGGAAAGAGCACAAGAAGTAAACCCAGATGTAATTGGAATCATGGAAACAAAATTCTCAGGAATCATAACAATTGCGGTGTTCCCCCAAGATTACACTGTAATAAGAAAAGAGAGGGAGGGTAGGGGAGGAGGCGGAGTGGCCCTACTCATGAGAAAGGAATGGAGTTTCAAGGAGATGGTTATCCCAGGCTGTGAAGGGTTTAGAGACTACATAACAGGCACCATGACGATGGGAGGACCAAGAGTAGTAGTAGCAGTGATATATAACCCTCCACCAAATGACAGAAGACCCAGGCAATAGTGTGGCAGAAACAACATGGCAGTTAATAAGATAATTGGGAGGGCAGCTTCTGCTGCCTGTAGAAATCGATCCCAACTGCTCATCATGTGGAACTTCAATCACAGAAGGATAGACTGGGAGAACAAGGAACCATACAGAGGAGAGGATACATGGAGAGCCAAACTAGTGGATGTGGCGACTAGAAACTTTCTATGCCAACATGTCAGGGAGCCCACTAGGATGAGAGGAAACGATGAACCAGCGAGACTCGACCTAGTCTTCACTCTGAACGACTCCGACTTAAGGGAAATTGACTTCGAGGCCCCAGTAGGAACCAGCGATCACAGTGTACTGACGTTTAAATATCTGGTCGATTAAGGGCTAAAGTACTCAAGAAAGGGAACTGAAAGCAAATGGCTAGCATTCCCTAAGGGAAATTACGAGCAGATAAGAAAATTCCTAATAGATATAACATGGGAATCAGAGCTAAGGGGAAAGACGGCCCCCAAGATATGATGGAATACATCACGCAGAAGTGCAAGGAGGGAGCAGAAAAGTTTATCCCGGCCCAAAAGGTAAAACATGAAATGCAGATGAAAAATCAATGGTTTAATCAGAGATGTAAGCTAGCTAAGCAACTATGCCAAAGAGCATGGAGAAGCTATAGAAATAACAGGACACTTGAGAGCAGAGAAGGTTACCAGAGAGCCAGGAATGAATACGTCAGGGTGAGAAGAGAGGCAGAAGGGCAATATGAAAATAACAAAGCAAGCAAGGCTAAGACCCAACCCAAATTGCTGCACAGCCACATCAGGAGAATGACAACAGTGAAGGAACAAGTAATGAAACTGAGGATAGGGGCAGACAGATTCACTACAAACGACAAAGAAGTGTGGGAAGAACTCAATATGAAATTCCAGGAAGTCTTCGAATTAGAGCAAGGAAAAGTTCCAGAGATAAGAGAAGAAATAATTAACCAGGCACCACTAGATGAATTTGAGATTACCAGTGGAGATGTAAGGAAGCTTTTGCATGAGTTGGATGTGACAAAGGCTATAGGCCAGGATGGAATATCACCATAGATACTAAAGGAATGAGCAGAAGCACTGTGCCTGCCACTCTCCTTGGTGTATAACAAATCACTGGTAACAGGTGAACTGTCAGAAATTTGGAAGGCGGCAATTGTAGTTCCGATATACAAGAAGGGGGATTGACAGGAGGCACTGAACTACAGGCCAGTGTCCCTAAGTTGCATACCATGCATGCTGATGGAGAAAATTGTGTGAAAAAAGCTAGTGGAACATGTGGAGCGCAGGAACTTTGTGTCACAACACCAACATGGTTTCAGGGATGGCAAGTCATGCCTCACAGAATTAATTGAATTCTACGATCAGGTAACAAGAATCAGACGAGAAAGAGAGGGGTGGGCAGACTGCATATTTTTGCATTGCCAGAAAGCCTTTGACACAGTGCCATACCAGAGACTAGTGCGAAAGCTGGAGATGCAGGCAGGAGTGATAGTTAAGGTACTCCATTGGATAAGGGAGTACCTAAGTAACAGAAGGCAGCGAGTCACTGTGAGGGATGAGGTATCAGATTGGCGAGAAGTCACTAGTGGGATCCCGCAGGGTTCCTTGGACCCATACTGTTTCTTATAAATGTAAATGATCTTCCAGATGCTATAGAATCATTCCTCTCATTGTTTGCTGATGATGCAAAAATTATGAGGAGGATTAAGACAGTATGAGACTACAAGATGACTTAGACTGCATGAATGGTCCAACAAATGGCTACTAAAGTTCAACCCGAGTAAATGTAAGGTAATGAAACTAGGCAGTGGAAACAGGAGGCCAGACACAGGATACAGAATGGGAGATGAAGTCCTTCATGAAACGGACAGAGAGAAAGATCTAGGAGTTGATATCACACCAAACCTGTCTCCTGAAGCCCACATGAAAAGAATAACATCTGCGGCGTATGCGAGGCTGGCTAACATCAGAACTGCCCTCAGGAACCTGTGTAAGGAATCATTCAGAACCATGTATACCACATATGTACGACCAATCCTGGAGTATGCGGCCCCAGCATGGAGCCCGTACCTTGTCAACCACAAGGCGAAGCTTGAAAAAGTTCAGAGATATGCCACTAGGCTAGTCCCAGAACTAAGAGGCATGAGTTACGAAGAAAGGCTGCGAGAAATGCACCTCACGACACTAGAAGACAGAAGAGTAAGGGGAGACATGATCACTACCAATAAAATTCTTAGAGAAATTGGCAGGGTAGATAAAGATAAACTGTTTATCACTGGTGGGACGCGAACAAGGGGACACAGGTGGAAACTGAGTACCCAGATGAGCCACAGGGACGTTAGAATAAACTTTTTTAGTGTCAGAGTAATTAACAGATGGAATGCATTAGGCAGTGATGTGGTGGAGGCTGACTCCATACACAGTTTCAAATGTAGATACGATAGAGCCCAATAGGCTCAGGAATCTGTACATCAGTTGATTGACAGTTGAGAGGCGGGACCAAAGAGCCAGAGCTCAACCCCCCACAAGCACAAATAGGTGAGTACACACGCGCGCGCGAGCGCGTGTGTGTACTCACCTAACTGTACTAACACACACACACACACACACACACACACACACACACACACACACACACACACACACACACACACACACACACACATACAGGGGCATAGTATACGTTGGTAACACCTCTGTGAGAAACTGACCATTCAAACCTCACTCCTCACCTTTCTATTCCCCCTCACACTCTCATAATTTTCCCCTGCCCCTCTTAGACACAAACCCGCCAAATTGTAACACGCACTCTCCCAACTCTCTCTCTCTCTCTCTCTCTCTCTCTCTCTCTCTCTCTCTCTCTCTCTCTCTCTCTCTCTCTCTCTCTCTCTCTCTCTCTCTCTCTCTCTCTCTGTCTCTCTCTCTCTCCACCCCCTCTCTCTCTCTTCCCCCTCCTGGCTAACCCTATCACAACATAGCAGAAAAAGGGACAAACATAGCAGGGAGATGCACCGTGGGCACAGAGGAAAGTCAATGTGACCAAATGAAGGCAATGTTTGTCCAAGTTTGGGAGGAAATCCTGAGCGAGATGCAGAAAATGAAGAATAAGATAAGCGACCTGCAAAGAGAGCTGACAGCAGCAAAAGAGGAGATTAAAACCCTCACAGAGAACAATACTGAGGCTGACTCAGATAATCGTCCAAAGAGAAGATGGAAATGGTACATTGGAATAGAATGCCATTGTACAAGCAACACATGCAGAAATGCTGAAAAAGAACTCAGAAGCAATGTCCACAGAGGAGGAGGTAGCCACGAAAGCAGCCACCTCACAGAAAGCAGCAAGGTCCACCAATCAGCTACTGGAAAGCAAATTATCAGTGGTAGCAGTGGACATTACAGAGCAGGATGACTCCAGTAAGACAGAATGGATTGATAAAAACAGAGCGGCAGTGAATGAAATACTAAAGGGGGTATAGAATGAAGGGGCTGCACATAGCATCGAAAAGGTTTTCACGTTAGGCTGTACAGCAGGTACAAAGACCGTCTGATAAAGATAATGTTTTCAAACGAGATCATGAAAGAGAATATTCTAGCAAGGAAGAGCCAACTGCAATATGTGGGAGAATAAAAAAAATTATTCCTCCAGAGGGACACGACGAGGGAAAAGAGAGCCATGGCGGCAGAAGCAAGGAAGAAGTGCAGAGTGAGAGGAGAAAACCAGGAAATCACATCCCCCCCAACACAACATCCCCAGCTGTGAGGGGGGAACCCACAACCAGCAATCCAATAGCACCAGAGGGGAGGGCAACTCCACCACTCTTCTCTGCAATGAAACCCACCCTACCCCGAAACTTCCCTGATCCTACTCACATGCTGAGCCAACCCTCCCTCCTCTCTCACCTCATAACCACCCTGCTACCCCTACCAAACTCCCATCATGTCTTCCCCCCCCCCATTTCCCTTTCGGTCCCCGTCCCCCACTCCCACCATTTCCACCCTCCCGCTTTCCCTCCCTGTTCCCCCCTTCCCATCCCTGTCCCCCCTTCCACCTTTCCCTCTCAGTTCCCCCCATCCCCCTTCATCCCATGCCCTCCCTATCCCCTTCCCTTGACCTCCCACCCCTCACTCCAGTATCCTTTGAGACCCTGTTAACCATCTCACAAATTTTCACACCTATGGAACAGTTTCCCCCATCAGCAGAATTCCCACCAAGAAGGGGACATGAGAAGGAACCGAATAAAGTGAGTCAAAAATCAATATACACTAGCATAGATGGGATTACAAATAAAACAAAGGAACTTCGAGAATGGGTACTAGAAGAAAACCCAGACATAATAGCACTCACAAAAACAAAGCTAATAAAAACAATAACAAATGTAGTATTTTCACAGGACTACTGGGTTGTGAGGAAAGAGCGAGAAGGAAGAGGAGGTGGTTGTGTTTACTAGTTGTGTTTTTACGTGGGTTGAGCTTTGCTCTTTCGGCCCGCCTCTCAACTGTCAATCAACTGTTTACTAACTACTACTATTTTTTTTTTTTTTTTTTTTCCCACACCACACACACACACACACACACCCCAGGAAGCAGCCCGTGACAGCTGACTAACTCCCAGGTACCTATTTACTGCTAGGTAACAGGGGCATTCAGGGTGAAAGAAACTTTGCCCATTTGTTTCTGCCTCGTGCGGGAATCGAACCCTCGCCACAGAATTACGAATCCTGTGCGCTATCCACCAGGCTACGAAGACCCTAGTGTAGCTTGTGTAGCTCTGCTGATAAGAAGAGGATTGAGTTTTGAAGAGATGGGTATTCAGGACTGTGAAGGTTTCAGTGACTACATAACAGGTACCATGGCAATTGGAGGACTAAAACTTTTAGTGGTAGTCATGTATAACCCCGCCTCCCACCGAATGACAGAAGACCCAGACAGGAATATATTAGAAACAACATGGCCACCATTAATATAATAGAGATGGCAGCTTCTGTCAGTAGCAGGAACGGATCTGGACTATTAATTATGGGTGACTTCAACCACGGGATGATTGATTAGGAGAACTGAGACTCACATGGAGGAACAGACATGGGGAGTTAAGCTGATGGACATGACAACAAGAAACTTTCAAAGCCAACACATAAAGGGACCAACAAGAATGAAAGGGGAAGATGAACCAGCCATGCTTGATCTGATAGTTACCCTAAATGAGTCGGATATAAGGGAAGTTAAGCTGGAAGTATCCTTGGGAGTGAGTGATCAGAGTGTACTGATTTTTGAGTACGTGGTAGAGCTAGGATTCATCTCCCAAAGGAAGATCTAGGAAACAAAGAGCTGGCATACCGAAAGGGGAATTATGAGATGAGAAAATTCCTAGGAGATATACCATGGAACACAGAACTCAGAGCTAAGTCCGTATAAGATATGATGGACTATGTCACCCAAAAGAGTCAGGAGGCAGTAAACAGGTTCATCCCGGCCCAAAAAGAAAAATCCGAGAAGCAAAAGAAGAATCCGCAGTTTAATAGAGCATGTATGGAAGCCAAGTAACTGAACAAAAAGGCGTGGAGGAACTTCCGAAATAACAGAATACCAGAAAGCAGAGGAAGATACCATAGAACCAAGAATGAGTATGTTAGTTTGAGAAGAGAAGAACAGAAAAAGTATGAAAATGATACAGCAAATAAAGCCAAAACCGAACCATTGCTACTCCACAGGCACATCAGGAGGAAAACAACAATGAAAGAACAGGTGATGAAACTTAGAACGGGGGAGGACAGGTAAACAGAGGTGTGTGAAGAACTCAACAAGAGGGTTCAAGGAAGTCTTCACAATAGAACAAGGTGAGGTCAATGCACTAGGAGAGATGGCAGTAAACCAGGCGGCCTTGGAAGAGTTCGAAATTACAAGAGATGAGGTCAAGAGGCATTTGTTGGATCTGGACGTGAATAAGGCTGTTGGTCCAGACGGAATCTCACCATGGGTACTGAAAGAGTGTGCAGAAGAACTTTGCTTGCCACTCTCCATAGTGTATAGTAGGTCACTGGAAACGGGAGACCTACCAGAAATATGGAAGACGCCTAATGTAGTCCCAATATACAAAAAGGGTGGCAGACAAGAGGCATTCACTAGAGGCCAGTGTCCTTAACATGTATACCATGCAAGGTGGTGGAGAAGATCATGGAAAAAACCTAGTAACGCATCTGGAGAGACGGGACTTCGTGACAAAATTACAACATGGGTTCAGGGAGGGTAAATCTTGTCTCACTGGCATAATAAAATTCTACGAGCAAGTGACAAAGAATACGCAAGTAAAAGAAGGATGGGCTTACTGCATTTTCTTGGACTGTCGGAAAGCCTTTGACACAGTATCCTCATAAGAGGCTGGTACATAAGCTGGAGAAAGAGGCAGGAATAACTGGTAAGATGCTCCAGTGATAAAAGAGTACCTAAGCAATAGGAAGCAGAGAGTTACAATGAGGGGTGAGACCTCAGATTGGCTTGAAGTCACCATTGGAGTCCCATAGGGCTCTGTACTCGGACCTATCCTGTTTCTGAAATAGGTAAATAATCTCCCAGAGTGTATAGACTCATTCCTCTCCATGTTTGCTGACGATGGCTAAATTATGAGAAGGATTATATAGAGGAGGAGGAGATAGCGGAGGACTGCTTAAGGCTTCAAGAAGACCTGGATAAACTGAAGGAATGGTCGAACAAATGGTTGTTAGAGTTTAACCCATGCAAATGAAATGTAATGAAGATAGGTGCAGGAGGCCAGATGCAAGGTATCATTTGGGAGATGAAATTCTTCAGGAGTCAGAGAGAAAGACTCGGGGGTTAATATCACGCCAGACCTGTCCCCTGAAGCCCATATCAAGAGGTTAACAGCAGCGGCATATGCCAGGTTGGCCAACATAAGAAGGGCCTTTAGAAACTTTTGTAAAGAATTATTCAGAACTTTGTATACAACATGTCAGACCAGTCCTGTAGTATGCAGCTTCAGCATGGAGCCCATATTCAGTCAAGCATAAGACTATACTGGAAAAGGTTCAAAGGTTCGCCACCAAACATGTACCCGAACTAAGGGGTATGAGCTAAGAGGAGAGACTACGGGAATTAAACCTCACGTCGCTGGAAGACAGAAGAGCTATGGGGGGACATAATCACCACATACAAGATTCTGAAAGGAATTGATAGGACAGATAAAGATAGCCTGTTTAAAACAAGGAGCACACGCACTAGGGGACACAGGTGGAAACTGAGTACCCAAATGAGCCACAGAGATATTAAAAAGAACTTTTTTAGTGTCAGAGTAGTTGAGAAATGGAATGCATTAGGAAGTAAGGTGGTGGAGGCTGACTCCATACACAGTTTCAAATGTAGATATGATAGAGCCCAATGGGCTCAAGAACCTGTACATCAGTTGATTGACAGTTGAGAGGCGGGTCCAAAGAGCCAGAGCTCAACCCCTGCAAGCACAACTGATGAGTACAACTAGGTGAGTACACATCCCCAAGAAGTAGTAGCAGATGTCCAGTTCCCAGGTACCTATTTACTGCTTGGTGAAGATGATCATTGGGAGAAAGAAACTTTGCCCATTTGTTTCAATTTCGGCCGGGAATCGAACCCGGGCGCTTAGGGTTACAACGCCAGAGTGCTGTCCACTTGGCTGCGAGGACCTGTGTGTTGTTGTTGTTAGTGTGTATGTTCTTGTTTTTTCCATATATATTTGTTAATGGCAATGTAGGGTTTTAATTTTTCTTATCATTATTTACTGTTAAAAAGGTATATCAAGGAATTAACAGTTGCATATATGTGTGTACTGACAATTATGTTCTTGAAGGTGCTCTAGCTCCTGGTCCCAGGCGTTCAGCCTTCGGTCTCTTATTGCAATAGCGTCAAACCTCTTGATTTTAAACACACTTGATCTTGCAGCTCTGAACGGGTCTTCCTCCTCCTCCTTACCTCAGTTTAATCCACTTATCTCACACCCTCCACTTATCCACTTACCTCACACCGTCCACTTAACCACTTGCCTCACACTGTCCACTTAACCACTTGCCTCACAATGTCCACTTAACCACTTGCCTCACACTGTCCACTTAACCACTTGCCTCACAATGTCCACTTAACCACTTGCCTCACAATGTCCATGACTTACAGATCATTTTTGCTATTGTGTTTGGTCATTTTGTCTGTGACTTTTTCATGTCTGGTGATATAATTATATTTTTAGTCTCAGAACCTTGTAATTGTCAGCACTGAACAGTTTCTTTATTTTATATCTCTTTTCTTTATTGTCTTGTAGTCATTTTAGTTCTTGAGTTTATTTTCCAGCCTTTTATGGCATCGTCTGAAATTTACTATATTTGTTACACATTCCTTTGACCCCAAGCCATCCTCCTGCTTAGATAGTAATTTGTGTAACTGTGTTCACCATCTTAGGTGTATTGAAGCATTGGTCAAATAGTCAAATTTGGTACCATTCACTTTACAGAGTCCGGAAGAACTATACCTAAAAACCAAACTTAAAAATATTTCTAGGCCTAGTATAGCACATATGTGGACTATATTAGGCCTCAGATGTAAGACGCCTAGGATGGTTAGGTGAGTTTCATTTGCATTATAGATACAATATCTTTTCCGGTTTATTCAAATTCAACAGTACCAAATTCCACTTTCTAATTCTCCATTACGTCAATATATGCACGATGGTCCGCATCGTTACTATAAGCACCGTCTACACGGGAGGATGGGCTGGGAACGCTTTTGTTAAAGCTGAGCACAGTGTCTCTCAACCACTGTGAACGTCCTCAAATTTTCAGAAAATTATGAGTAAAACTGGTGAAAACTGCCCGGGCTTGGCAGTCTTTTATTAATTAATGCAGGTATTTTTATGATGTTATTGAATGGCTTCGGTAATTATCGATTCAAGTCACTTTCCTACTAGAGATATTAGGCTAATTGGCCAGTTGTTCGACGCACTTAACGGGTAATCCTCCACAATTAAGTTATTCTACTTGAATTTAATCCCTCATTATTACCTTAATCCTTCAAAGTTTATCTATTTTACCATGTATTTCATTATATGATCGAATATATGTCTCACTTTTTTCTTGCGTGAGTAAGGTAATGAATTACAATCCAAGACGACTGGAACCATCTGACAAGAAGCATCACTGGGGAACTTGAAACTTGGAAAAGTTTAGATATAGACTTCACAGATACATGAACAAAATGTTGCAAACAGGATAATTCACGACTTCTCTGGTTGGCTTTCTGTCGTGTTTTTTAGTCTTAACATCTTATAATCGTATCTGAAAGCCTTTAGCATGGGGCGGTGGATGAACTAGGTGGTTAAGTTTGGACAAACTTGCTGTACGCTCTTGATCAATTGGATTTTATTTGTGAGCAGTATTTCGTTATTATGTTTTAAGAAGATTGCGGCCAACGTTATGCTGAAGTTTAAACATGTGGTTAGCGATAATTAAATTATTTCCTAAATTGTAGAATCAATGAAAGCATAATTGGCAGAAGTAAAACTACTCGTGTACATGCATTTCAAAATCTATACAAATTTTATCAGGAAAGGTGTCAGTCATTTCATGATATGTATCGGATTTTGAGAACATTAAAGAGCTTCACTCAGTATTTATAGGATGACATTGATCTACCACACTGACACAAACACCACCACACTGGCACAAACACCACACTGACACAAACACCACACTGACACAAGCACCACACTGACACAAGCACCACACTGACACAAACACCACACTGACACAAACACCACAGTGACACAAACACCACAGTGACACAAACACCACACTGACACAAACACCACACTGACACAAACACCACACTGACACAAACACCACACTGACACAAGCACCACACTGATACAAGCACCACACTGACACAAACACCACACTGACACAAACACCACACTGACACAAGCACCACACTGACACAAACACCACACTGACACAAGCACCACACTGACACAAGCACCACACTGACACAAGCACCACACTGACACAAACACCACACTGACACAAACACCACACTGACACAAACACCACACTGACACAAACACCACACTGACACAAACACCACACTGACACAAACACCACACTGACACAAACACCACACTGACACAAACACCACACTGACACAAACACCTCACTGACACAAACACCACACTGACACAAACACCACACTGACACAAACACCACACTGACACAAGCACCACACTGACACAAACACCACACTGACACAAACACCACACTGACACAAACACCACACTGACACAAACACCACACTGACACAAACACCACACTGACACAAGCACCACACTGACACAAGCACCACACTGACACAAGCACCACACTGACACAAACACCACACTGACACAAACACCACACTGACACAAACACCACACTGACACAAACACCACACTGACACAAACACCACACTGACACAAACACCACACTGACACAAACACCACACTGACACAAACACCACACTGACACAAACACCTCACTGACACAAACACCACACTGACACAAACACCACACTGACACAAACACCTCACTGACACAAACACCACACTGACACAAACACCACACTGACACAAGCACCACACTGACACAAACACCACACTGACACAAACACCACACTGACACAAACACCACACTGACACAAACACCACACTGACACAAACACCTCACTGACACAAACACCACACTGACACAAACACCACACTGACACAAACACCACACTGACACAAACACCACACTGACACAAACACCACCACACTGACACAAACACCACACTGACACAAACACCACCACACTGACACAAACACCACCACACTGACACAAACACCACCACACTGACACAAACACCACCACACTGACACAAACACCACACTGACACAAACACCACACTGACACAAACACCACACTGACACAATCATCACACTGACACAAACAATAATGCGTCGAGTTGTTTAAGAAAAGCAAAATACATGTAACAGTACTTTCCTTTATAATGTCTTTTCTCTATAATTCCCTCACTGTAATGTATACACTAATGTATCAGCATCTGTAATGTATTATGACGTCATAAATGCCTTTTTGTTGTTGCGACTGATTAGGGAAGAATCTCTGCATCCTAGAAACACAATCTCTGGATCCTAGAAACACAATCTCTGGATCCTAGAAACACAATCTCTGCATCCTAGAAACACAATCTCTGGATCCTAGAAACACAATCTCTGGATCCTAGAAACACAATCTCTGCATCCTAGAAACACAATCTCTGGATCCTAGAAACACAATCTCTGCATCCTAGAAACACAATCTCTGCATCCTAGAAACACAATCTCTGTATCCAAGAAACACAATCTCTGCATCCAAGAAACACAATCTCTGCATCCAAGAAACACAATCTCTGGATCCTAGAAACACAATCTCTGGATCCTAGAAACACAATCTCTTGATCCTAGAAACACAATCTCTGGATCCTAGAAACACAATCTCTGCATCCTAGAAACACAATCTCTTGATCCTAGAAACACAATCTCTGGATCCAAGAAACACAATCTCTGCATCCAAGAAACACAATCTCTGCATCCAAGAAACACAATCTCTGGATCCTAGAAACACAATCTCTTGATCCTAGAAACACAATCTCTGGATCCTAGAAACACAATCTCTGCATCCTAGGAACACAATCCCTGCATCCTAGAAACACAATCTCTGGATCCTTGAAACACAATCTCTGGATCCTAGAAACACAATCTCTGGATCCTAGAAACACAATCTCTGGATCCTAGAAACACAATCTCTGCATCCTAGAAACACAATCTCTGGATCCTAGAAACACAATCTCTGGATCCTAGAAACACAATCTCTGCATCCTAGAAACACAATCTCTGGATCCTAGAAACACAATCTCTGCATCCTAGAAACACAATCTCTGCATCCTAGAAACACAATCTCTGTATCCAAGAAACACAATCTCTGCATCCAAGAAACACAATCTCTGCATCCAAGAAACACAATCTCTGGATCCTAGAAACACAATCTCTGGATCCTAGAAACACAATCTCTTGATCCTAGAAACACAATCTCTGGATCCTAGAAACACAATCTCTGCATCCTAGAAACACAATCTCTTGATCCTAGAAACACAATCTCTGGATCCAAGAAACACAATCTCTGCATCCAAGAAACACAATCTCTGCATCCAAGAAACACAATCTCTGGATCCTAGAAACACAATCTCTTGATCCTAGAAACACAATCTCTGGATCCTAGAAACACAATCTCTGCATCCTAGGAACACAATCCCTGCATCCTAGAAACACAATCTCTGGATCCTTGAAACACAATCTCTGGATCCTAGAAACACAATCTCTGGATCCTAGAAACACAATCTCTGGATCCTAGAAACACAATCTCTGCATCCTAGAAACACAATCTCTGCATCCTTGAAACACAATCTCTGCATCCTAGAAACACAATCTCTGCATCCTAGAAACACAATCTCTGGATCCTAGAAACACAATCTCTGCATCCTAGAAACACAATCTCTGGATACTAGAAACACAATCTCTGCATCCTAGAAACACAATCTCTGCATCCTAGAAACACAATCTCTGCATCCTAGAAACACAATCTCTGGATACTAGAAACACAATCTCTGCATCCTAGAAACACAATCTCTGCATCCTAGAAACACAATCTCTGCATCCTAGAAACACAATCTCTGCATCCTAGAAACACAATCTCTGCATCCTAGAAACACAATCCCTGCATCCTAGAAACACAATCTCTGGATCCTTGAAACACAATCTCTGGATCCTAGAAACACAATCTCTGGATCCTTGAAACACAATCTCTGGATCCTAGGAACACAATCTCTGGATCCTAGAAACACAATCTCATAACACGTTCATTGAGGGAAACAAACTTTTCGACCATCGAAGGCTCTTGTCTTCCCCACTGCCTAAGCTCTCATGCGATGCGATACAGAGGACTCCTTCAGTAACAGGAGAAATATATAAATAACACCACAAGTATAGAGAAGTCTTCCAAAGATCTATTGTCCCATGTGTGGCAGCTAATATTGACGTCCAATCCAACTCATCCCCGGAGACGCAACATATATGGCACTGCAACAAGGTCACTGAGACAGACAGGTGATATATGTGTCGTAAGATCAACAACACGTCTCCAGAAGGTCCCGACGAATGATAACCTTAACGAACACTAATGTGTCCCGTGAGAGTGCCTGGACATATTGACCATCTGCCCTGTGATCTCGAGTTGTCACAAGCAGGTTATTCCCTGTGGCTGGGTAATTATGCTGCCTTTACTGTAAGATAATGCAAATATCTTCTTTACTGTAGTTCAAATGTCACCTCACCCTTCACTCAGTATTAAGAGTGGAGATTATAACATTGTTGTTCTGATAAGAATGTCGGTACACTTTCTGATCAGTGTTTTATATGAGTGAATTTAAAAATTCCCATAATGCTTGGCATACAGCATTTTGATGTAAAAAAAAATCCCCAACATGTTCAAAATTTTTCAAATTATCAAAAATCAAAGCGGCTCGCAAAACGGACGTTTTGTCCTGTTTTCTATCCGCGCGTCCTCGGTTAGGTTAAGTTAGGGTATGGCCATTTAGTACATTATTTTAGTAACGTTGTGAACGCTCAAGAGGACGGGCAGAATAATCACTTCGATAAATTATAATTGATAGGCTGACTGTTCTTTTCGTTTGCTAATGAATCACTAATTTACTTAACACGAATATATACCCAAAAACCAGTTTATTTCCAATAGGTAAAAATATCATAATTTTGATAAATTATTTAAAGAATGAGCTTCTAACTATTTTGATAAAACTGAAATTCCGTATCGAGTATTAAGACCTTATAAATTTCACACGTGTATATATATATTTTTTCAATCGTGAATCATATCTACGCGTAGTTGCAAAATTTAAATAATTACATTTGCCTGACCCAAGATCACTACGACCGGGCACTAGAGAATACCACTAAAACATTTTATCACCGATATATATAATATTAAGTGTATCGTTTGCCTTAGCACAACAATATTAGGGATGGAAATGTAAGCAAAGTAGGTATATAATGGCGGCCATTCTAGAATGTGTTCACCCTCTTTACAACAACCCCCTCCGAGAAAAAATAAAAAACTGTAATATCGGCGGATATTCCCTGGTGGCAAAATGACCGCTCACCGCACCGCTCAGGAGAGTCCCCGGGATAGTGTCCTCGCTCCTCCTACCATTTCCAAACACCATTTCAGGTTTTCTTTACCATATGCAAAATTTCAAAACAAAATCGAAAGTGAACGGGATTGGCAACATGTGGAAGAGAGGGGATGAGAGGTGAGGGAAGGGGAAAAGTTGGTGGTGAAGGGTTGAGGGGAAGGTAGTAGTGAGTGGATTGAGAGGTAAATGGATTTGATAAAGGGAGTAATAGGGAAGAGAGGTGAGAGTAGGAGAGAGAGGATGCGAGAGGTGGAAACGTGAGAGGAGGTGAGGAAAGGCAAGATGTGAAGAAGGGAGAGCATGAGGAGGGAACGAAGAAGGGGAGAAATCAGGTGGAATAGAATTGAAGAGAGTCTAAAGCAGTGAGAAGGAGAGCGGGAAAAGCAGAAAAAAGGGTAAGAGGGGTGAGAGAAGGAGAGATTACGAGAGAAAGAAAAGCCAAAACAGGTAGATGGATGTGAATGATAAAAAAAACAGGACAATAATTGAAAGGAAGAGGATGAGGAACATGGATGACGTGGAGGAACCAGTGGAAGACAATGGATGACACACTGGAGCAGGAGGAGATGCTACGGAATGTCTCCAAACTGAACATCACACACTTAAATTTCACCCCAAGTACGAGAATATCACCATATAGTACGAAAATATCCCCCCAAGTACGAAAATATCATCCCAAGTACGAAAATATCACCCCAAGTACGAAAATATCACCCCACTAGTACGTAAATATCACCCCACAAGTACGTAAATATCACCCCAAGTACAGAAATATCACCCCAAATACGAAAATATCACCCCACAAGTACGAAAATATCTCCCAAAGTACGAAAATATCACCCCAAGTACGAAAATATCACCCTAAAGTACGAAAATATTACCCTAAATTACGAAGATATCACCTCCACGTACGAAAATATCACTACAAGTACGAAAATATCACCCCAAGTACGAAAATATCACCCCAAGTACGAAAATATCACCCCAAGTACGAAAATATCACCCCAAGTACGAAAATATCACCCTAAAGTACGAAAATATCACCCCAAGTACGAAAATATCACCCTGAGTTTGAAAATATCACTCCAAGTAGGAAAAAAATAATCTCTTCACAATTTGTTTACACAAATATAATGTAACTTCACTATACACAGTTACTCCACTATGATCAGTTGTGCAAATCATAAATTCCTTTTTTCGGTCTAAATGAATAACTTTAAACTGGTATTCAATTTGTGTGATGATCTGTACTCGGAGATTATTATATCATTTAAATTTGTGATGGAATAACCTAATATTTTGTGTAATTGGTTACTGGGTAATTATATCTAATTACAGTCGGACAGTGCATTGGTGTGATTGTATTTAATGCATTGTAACAGGAGTAGGTAGAAAGGACAGGGAGTTGGACAGGAGCAGGTAGAGAAGAGCGGGAATTGGACGGGAGCAGGTTGATGGGAGAGGGAGTTGGACAAGAGCAGCTAGAGAGGAGAGGGTGGTTGACAGGAGCAGCTAGAGAGGGGTCTATAGAGCCAAGTTTAGAGCACCAGGGTGAGAAGGGACGCAGCTGGTGTTGACACCCGCCATATTTAAGCATGGGGTACGAAAATGTCCTGAAAACTGTTACGTAAAGGGAGGAATAAAAGAGCTCCAACGTGGTCACGTATCAACCTCTCGTGATACTCTTGATGTGTTACACCTACTCAATATCTGGTTGTGTTACACCTACTCAATATCTGGTTGAGTTACACAAACACAATCTCTGGCTGTGTTACACCAGCACAATCACAGATTGTGTTTCACCCACACAATCTCTGGTTGTGTTACACCTATTCAATCTCTGGCTGTGTCACACCTACACAATCTCTAGTTGCGTTACACCAGCACAATCTCTGGCTGTGTTACACCTACACAATCTCTGACTGTGTTACATCTACACAATCTCTGGCTGTGTTACACCTACACAATCTCTGGCTGTGTTACACCTACACAATCTCTGGCTGTGTTACACCTACACAATCTCTGGCTGTGTTACACCTACACAATCTCTGGCTGTGTTACACCTACACAATCTCTGGTTGTGTCACACCTACACAATCTCTGGTTGTGTCACACCTACACAATCTCTGGTTGTGTTACACCAGCACAATCTCAGATTGTTTCACCCACACAATCTCTGGTTGTGTTACACCAACACAATCTCTGGCTGTGTTACACCACCACAATCTCAGATTGTTTCACCCACACAATCTCTGGCTGTGTTACACCAGCACAATCTCAGATTGTTTCACCCACACAATCTCTGGTTGTGTTACACCTACACAATCTCTGGCTGTGTTACATCTACACAATCTCTGGCTGTGTTACACCAGCATAATCTCTGGTTGTGTTACACCAGCACAATCTCTGGTTGTGCCACACCAACACAATCTCTGGCTGTGTTACATCTACACAATCTCTGGCTGTGTTACACCTACACAATCTCTGGCTGTGTTACACCTACACAATCTTCGTTTGTGTACACCTACACAATCTCTGGCTGTGTCACACCTACACAATCTTTGATTGTGTTACATCTACACAATCTCTGCCTGTGTTACACCTATACAATCCCTGGTTGCCTTAGAAAAACACAATCTCAGAATGGGTTTCACCCACACAAATAAGTCAGCTCGAGTATGATTGACATACTCGAGCACCGTATGTGACAATAGGACGGACTCCATCCCGGATCTCTGCTTATACTGGACCATTGTGTGCACTAAAGGCACTGTAAATATGATTTATTTCATGAATTTTTCATCTTTCTGCTGAATCAAGAAATCACTGTGAGTATTTCAATGGCATTTGTACATCCGGATTGGTTTAATAAAAACTTAAGAAAATTAAATGACTTCATATGAATATTTACACAAATATATTGTGTCAATGGAATCCCAAGCTGTATTGTTTTTAATGTATCACGCAACTGTGATTTCTTCCTGAATATATATATATATATATATATATATATATATATATATATATATATATATATATATGTCGTACCTAGTAGCCAGAACGCACTTCTCAGCCTACTATGCAAGGCCCGATTTGCCTAATAAACCAAGTTTTCATGATTTAATGTTTTTTTCGACTACCTAACCTAACTTTTTCGGCTACCTAACCTAACCCAACCTATAAAGATAGGTTAGGTTAGGTAGGGTTGGTTAAGTTCGGTCATATATCAACGTTAATTTTAACTCCAATAAAAAAAAATTTACCTCATACTTAATGAAATTGGTAGCTTTATCATTTCATAAGAAAAAAATTAGAGAAAATATATTAATTCAGGAAAACTTGGCTTATTAGGCAAATCGGGCCTTGCATAGTAGGCTGAGAAGTGCGTTCTGGCTACTAGGTACGACATATATATATATATATATATATATATATATATGTTTCATTGAATATGACCGCATATTCTGTATTTATTATTTTCTGGTTTAGGGCTTCTATCCCTCTAACTATTTTCTTAGCATCAGGGCTTAATTGAAATAGGAGTTCTCCAAAACTCATTTTCGTACTTTTAAGGTGAAGAAAAGAAGTGATTTACTATAGAGTGTATTACACTTATTTGTATAATTTGCACGACGTTTCGAACCTCCATGGTTCATTCTCAAGTGAAGAGATCTTACAATACTAGTTGATTTTATACCCGCATTAGGTCAGGTGATAATACAATGAAGGTGAAAACATGGGGGGATACATAAGGGATAAACATAGGGGCTGCAGAAGGCTTATTGGCCCATACGAGGCATCTCCTATCTAAACACAAAGATTAATCCAGTGTAATTGGCCTGTTATGTTGGACATTGTCTCCTGTGTTGGCATCGATATGTTCTTGTCTTGTCCTTACTCTCATGGTGGGTAGAGTAAATAGTTCCGTGATTTGGGTGTTCATGGTAGGTCGCTCTATTCTTATGTGAATTGCCTCAAGAATTTGTAATCTTCTTGAATCTTGGGTTTTGTCTATTATGCAAGTATTCTTGTTCAACATTTCTCTTGTTAGAGTAATGTCATGGGCTTGTCTCATGTGATTCCTAGGGGCACCAGATTGAAGATGGCATGTCAAAGGCCTCGTCAGCTTGGTCGACGTCATACCTATGTACTTACATTGAAGGTTACATCCTTCGTGGGGGCAAGTGTACATGTATACAACGCTTGACTGCTGTAGAGGGTTCTCCGTCGGCTTCGTCGTCTTC
Source organism: Procambarus clarkii (assembly GCF_040958095.1). Taxonomy (NCBI): domain Eukaryota; kingdom Metazoa; phylum Arthropoda; class Malacostraca; order Decapoda; family Cambaridae; genus Procambarus; species Procambarus clarkii. Next base: position 52,425,959 of record NC_091151.1, on the reverse strand, counting down.
GGGCTGGGCTAGAATAGAGCGACCTACCATGAACATATAGTTAGAGGGAATAGAAGTTAGAAATAGTTAGAGGGATAGAAGCCCTAAACCAGAAAATAATAAATACAGAATATGCGGTCATATTCAATGAAACATGTTTGAAAGAAAACCTGCTGCCAGTATACACCAATATATATATATATATATATATATATATATATATATATTATATATATATATATATATATATATATATATATATATATATATATATATATATATATACATAATATACAGATAGATACAGCGATAGCAGGCGGCTTGACATCTGCGAGGCACTACACATCAAAAAGTCAACACCAGCAATCAACAGCCAATTAATGAATGCACAACTATATTCTACCCACTTCAAGACTTCGGGTAATTCGCCTTCATCAGAGCAAAGTAGAATGAAGATAGGAAACATTGCTGATCAGACCTTTATATCCGCCTGGGTAGATCACCTGACTACCAAGAATAAGTGGAGGAAAGGAAATATAAGAAAGAAGGTAACTGCAGAAGGCCTTTTCGCCCATACGAGGCAGCTGCTATTAATATCCCCAAGTGTCAAACAGGTTAAATGGATGCTATATTGTTTTGACGTGCTATATTGAGGCTTAAATAGGGAACCAACTTGTACATTCCGGGGCTCACATTAAGGCTGTTGTTACAATGTTTGATCAGAGCAGACTCGATCACGTTTCGTTCCACGATATCCTTACTTTAAACAATACATTTTGCCCCTGTGAAGTCGATAGAATGATCACATAAACTGTAATGTAAATACAATGCACTGGAGTGCTGGGCTGTACGAATAATATATGAGTGTTGTTTTAAACGCGAGGAAAGAGATTTACCTGTCTGGCCGATGTTAACACATGCACACTCATTACAAGGGATGAAGTACACACAACCTGCTACAGACGAGGGAGAGTTCTTAATTAACATGGACTTAACTGTATTATTATTTTTGAACACTGGGTTAATATTTAGGTTCTTCAGGGCTGGGGTAAGATTTACTAGACCATCAGAATATGGTAATACCAACGAGTTTTTCAGTTCTGGTTTAGACTTAGTAGTCTGTTTGTAAAACGTCCTTTTTGCTTGACCAAACGCAAGATCCAAGATCGATTTTGGGTATTTTAACTTCTTTCCAATTTCAAATATATTCGTTATTTCTTCATCAAAAAATTCCGGACTGCAAACTCTCAGTGCTCTGAGAAACATACCAGAAAAAACTTCCCGCTTGACCTGAACATGATGATTTGAGTAAAAATGTACATACGAGCACACATTGGTAGGTTTCCTATACACATTTGTGACGATAATCTCCTTCAAGAGATTGAGCCTGCTCTTCCCTCCAAAAATACGTTGCAACAAATATATAAAACTACTATGGAAGAAATGTCCAACAACGACAACAACATCTCCAAGGTTTGCCAGAGCGCAAAACGTATGCAGCCAGGGACACCTGCTTCACCTCAAACCGCCAAACTACCTGTCTTGTTGCCGGCTCCTCGCTGATTGGCCGCCGGTCTCGCTGCAACTGCACTCCACCCACCATACTACTCGATGTCTGGGGCCGCCACGACCTCAGTCCTCAGAATATTCAGTGCTTTCATACGGTTAACACTTCTTCCTGGTAGACTGAGCTTTGGCTTACGTGTACTAAGAGAGGTGATAGCTTAAAGCCAATATTCCTGCACCTCTCATTTTATTGTATATTGCACAGCTTGTTATTGCTCACTTGTCTTACCGTAACTTTTCATTTTGCCATTTAATTATTCTTATTATTTTGATTGATTGATTTTATTATACGAATTTGTATGTCCATTTTATTCATGTTTTGTTTATCTAACGTAATTAAAATTGTATTGTTAAAATTTACTTGTGTTTTGTGTGTCTTCTCCTTACCTTACCACAGACGAAGTTCCAGATTTTCTATTTTTTTTTTTATTCTATGTGACGAGGCATACCCCTAGCTTTGAACAGCCGAACACCAACGCGTTACCGTCACACATTGAATTTGAAACTTCTACCAATTCTATGAATCATGATGTCTAAAAAAGGCAGAACACCATTCACTTCGTTTTCAATTGTGAATTTAATTGACGGAACCAGCGAATTAAGTTGATTGATAAAATCTGTTTGGTCATGGTTGACCGGCCACAGGCACAAAATATCGTCAACGTACCTGTACCAAAGCAAATTCGAGGGTAAAATCCTGGGTAGGATATTTGTTTCAAAACATTCCATGTACAAATTGCTCAAAACAAGGGAGAGGGGATTACTCATCGCCATGCTAAATGTTTGTTTATAAAATGAATCATTGAAGCTGAAAGCTTTATTGATTCAGCTTTCAGCTTTAATGATTCATTTTATAAACAAACATTTGGCATAGCAAAGGGTTTAGCTCCTTGGTCCCGCCTCTCAACCGTCAATATACAGGTGTAGTTTCCTGAGCTTCTCCAGCTCTATCATTTCTACATTTGAAACTGTGAATTGAGGAAGCCTTAACCACATCACGACCTAGTGTGTGTGTGTGTGTGTGTGTGTGTGTGTGTGTGTGTGTGTGTGTGTGTGTGTGTGCTCACCTAATTGCTCACCTAATTGTGCTTGCGGGGGTTGAGCTCTGGCTCTTTGGTCCCGCCTCTCAACCGTCAATCAACTGGTGTACAGATTCCTGAGCCCATTGGGCTCTATCATATCTACATTTGAAACTGTGTATGGAGTCAGCCTCCACCACATCACTTCCTAATGCATTCCATTTACTAACTACTCTGACACTGAAAAAGTTCTTTCTAACGTCTCTGTGGCTCATTTGGGTACTCAGCTTCCACCTGTGTCCCCTTGTTCGCGTCCTACCAGTGTTGAATAGTTCATCCTTGTTTACCCGGTCGATTCCCCTGAGGATTTTGTAGGTTGTGATCATGTCCCCCCTTACTCTTCTGTCTTCCAGTGTCGTAAGGTGCATTTCCCGCAGCCTTTCCTCATAACTCATGCCTCTTAGTTCTGGGACTAGTCTAGTAGCATACCTTTGGACTTTTTCCAGCTTCGTCTTGCGCTTGACAAGGTACGGGCTCCATGCTGGGGCCGCATACTCCAGGATTGGTCTTACATATGTGGTGTACAAGATTTTGAATGATTCCTTACACAGGTTCCTGAACGCCGTTCTGATGTTAGCCAGCCTCGCATATGCCGCAGACGTTATTCTCTTTATGTGGGCTTCAGGAGACAGGTTTGGTGTGATATCAACTCCTAGATCTTTCTGTCTGTCTGTTTCATTAAGTACTTCATCACCTATTCTGTATCCTGTGCCTGGCCTCCTGTTTCCACTGCCTAGTTTCATTACTTTGCATTTACTCGGGTTGAACTTCAACAGCAATTTGTTGGACCATTCACTCAGTCTATCCAGGTCATCTTGTAGCCTCCTACTATCATCCTCTGTTTCAATCCTCCTCATAATTTTTGCATCGTCGGCAAACATTGAGAGGAACGAATCTATACCCTCTGGGAGATCATTTACATATACCAGAAACAGTATAGGTCCAAGGACTGACCCCTGCGGGACTCCACTTGTGACGTCTCGCCAATCTGAGACCTCACCCCTCACACAGACTCGTTGTCTCCTGTTGCTTAGGTACTCCTCTATCCACCGGAGTACCTTCCCTCTCACTCCAGCCTGCATCTCCAACTTTCGCACTAGCCTCTTGTGTGGCACTGTATCAAAGGCTTTCTGACAATCCAAAAGTATGCAGTCTGCCCACCCTTCTCTTTCTTGCCTTATTTTTGTTGCCTGGTCGTAGAATTCAAGTAACCCTGTGAGGCAGGACCTGCCATCCCTAAACCCATGTTGATACTGTGTTGCAAAGTTCCTTCGCTCCAGATGCTCCACTAGTTTTTTTCGCACAATCTTCTCCATCAGCTTGCATGGTATGCAGGTTAGGGACACTGGCCTGTAGTTCAGTGCCTCCTGTCTATCCCCTTTCTTGTATATCAGGACTACGTTAGCTGCTTTCCAAATATCTGGCAGTTCCTCTGTTGCCAGTGATTTGTTATACACTATGGAGAGTGGTAGGCTCAGTTCTCTTGCTCCTTCCTTTAGAACCCAAGGGGAGATTCCATCTGGGCCTATAGCCTTCGTCACGTCCAACTCTAGTAAACACTTCCTTACTTCCCCACTGGTAATCTCAAACTCTTCCAGTGGTTTCTGGTTAGCTATTCCCTCACTTACCTCTGGTATTTCTCCTTGCTCTAAGGTGAAGACCTTCTGGAATTTCTTATTCAATTCCTCACACACTTCCTTGTCATTTGTAGTGAATCCTTCCGCCCCTATCCTTAATCTCATAACCTGTTCCTTTACTGTTGTTTTTCTCCTAATGTGGCTATGCCACAATTTAGGCTGAGTCTTTGCCTTGCTTGCGATGTCATTTTCGTATTGTCTTTCTGCCTCTCTTCTCATCCTGACATATTCATTCCTGGCATTCTGGTATCTTTCTCTGCTCTCCAGTGTCCTGTTATTCCTATAGTTTCTCCATGCCCTTTTACTTTGCTGCTTAGCTAGCCTACATCTTTGATTAAACCATGGGTTTCTCATCTTCATTTCTCTGTTTTCCTTTTGGACTGGGACAAACTTGTTTGCTGCGTCCTTGTACTTCTGCGTGATGTAATCCATCATATCTTGGGCCGTCTTTCCCCTGAGCTCTGTTTCCCATGCTATATCTGTTAAGAATTTTCTTATTCCCTCATAGTTTCCCTTTCGGTATGCTAACCTTTTGGTTTCGGTATCCCTCCTCGAGTTCAATAACCCTTCTTCAATCAAGTACTCAAACACCAGTACACTGTGGTCGCTCATTCCTACTGGGTCCTCAAAACCGATTTCTCTTATGTCGGAGTCGTTCAGAGTGAAGACTAGGTCGAGTCTCGCTGGTTCGTCATTGCCTCTCATCCTTGTGGGTTCTCCGACATGCTGGGTTAAAAAGTTGCTTGTCACCACCTCCAATAGTTTGGCTCTCCACGTATCCTCGCCTCCATGCGGGTCCTTGTTCTCCCAGTCAATCTTTCCGTGATTGAAGTCGCCCATGATGAGCAGGTGTGATCTATTTCTACAGGCAGCAGAGGCTGCCCTCTCAATTATAGTGTTAACTGCCTTGTTGTTGTTTTCATACTCTTGACTGGGTCTCCTGTCATTTGGTGGAGGGTTGTATATTACTGCTACTACTATTCTTGGTCCTCCCATTGTTATGGTGCCTGCTATGTAGTCTCTGAACTCCTCACAGCCCGGGATGGCCATCTCCTTAAAACTCCATTCCCTTCTCATGAGTAGGGCCACTCCGCCTCCTCCCCTACCTTCCCTCTCTTTCCTTATTACTGTATACTCCTGGGGAAACACGGCATTCGTTATGATTCCAGAGAGTTTTGTTTCAGTGAGTCCGATTACATCTGGGTTAACTTCTTGTGCTCTTTCCCTTAGTTCACTTGTCTTGCTTGTGATCCCATCTATGTTCG
>NC_091151.1:52317933-52415433 GCF_040958095.1 Procambarus clarkii | reverse complement strand
ACCGTCCAAATGGTTGGTCACCATTCCTTTCCCACGTCCCATCCCAAGTCCTTATCCTGATCCCTTCCCTGTGCTATATAGCCGTAATGGCTTGGCGCTTCCCTTGAAAATTCCCTTCCCTCTCGTAATTTCGAACCCTTCCAAGGCCGCCTGGTTTACTGTCCCGTCTCTTAACGCAGTGGCCTCTCTTTGTTCTATTGTAAAGACCTCCTGGAACCTTTTGTTGACTTCGTCACACACCTCTTTGTCATTCTCTGTGTACCTGTCCTCGCCCACCCTAAGTTTCATCACCTGTTCCTTCACTGTTGTCTTCCTCCTGATGTGACTGTGTAGTAGCTTTGGTTTGGTCTTGGCTTTATTAGCTATATCATTTTCATACCTTTTCTCAGCTGCTCTTCTCACACTAACATACTCGTTCCTGGTTCTCTGGCATCTCTCTTTCTACTTTCTGGTGTTCAGTTATTACATAAGTTCCTCCACGCCCTTTTGTTCAGCTCCATTGCTTTCATACATTCCTTATTAAACCACGGATTCTTCCTTTGCTTCTCTGTTTTTTTCCTGTCGGGCCGGGATAAACCTGTTTACAGCCTCCTGACACTTTTGGGTGACATAGTCCATCAAATTTTGTACGGACTTAGTTCTCAGTTCTGTGTCCCATGGTATATCCCTTAGGAATTTATTCGTCTCCTCATAGTTTCCCTTTCGGTACGCCAGCCCTTCGTTTCCCAGTTCTTTTTTTGGGGGGGAGATAATTCCTAGCTCAACCAGGTACTGAAAGGTTGTGTTTTGTGTGTGTGTGTGTGTGTGTGTTAACAGAAGTGTGCAGTTCACCACACAGTATCGACCACAGTATAATGTGTGCGCCTCACCGTGTTATGGACACCCGCAAGTGTATACGATGGAGACGGCAGCACAGCACGGGGTGAGGGTGCGAGTAGTGAACAACGTGGAAATACATTTAATCTGGTCCACCGTTGGGGACAACATTACCCGAGGGCCAAAGGGAGCACAGAGCGATACACAACACTGTTATTACTCCACAATGGCATCGTCCCCGACACAGCGAAGCACAAACGTTACGGCAACGCAATATTTCCTATTTTCTGTTCGCTATAAAAAGCAATGAAGAGCAACAAAGCCGTCTCTCACCTCTGTATAGTAGGTGTCAAGGATCACTCTCTCTTGTGTGTTGCTGGGCGGGCGGGTGTTCTCCCCCTCCCCTACACACACACACACACACACATACACACACACACACACATACACACACACACACACACACACACACACACACACACACACACACACACACACACATACACACACACACACACACACACACACACACACACACACACACACACACACACACAGACACACACACACACACACACACACACACACAGGCCGGTGACTGACTGGACAGCAAGCTGGATGCGTGATCCTGTAGTCCCGGGTTCGATCACGGGCGCCGGCGAGAAACAATGGTTCAGAGTTTCTTTCACTCTGATGCCCCTGTTATCTAGCAGTAAATAGGTACCTGTGAGTTAGTTAACTGTCACGGGCTGCTTCCTGGTGTGTGTGTGTGTGTAGTGTGGGGGAAAAAAAAGTAGTTAGTAAAACAGTTGATTGACAGTTGAGAGGCGGGCTGAAAGAGCAGAGCTCAACCCCCGCAAGAACAACTAGGCGAATACACACACACACCTCCCTTAGCCCCTTCCCCCCTCCACCACCACACTAACCACACTCTTCTTTACCCACCACTTTAAACCTTCTCCCCCCCCCATCCACCTTCATTCCCATACTCTCCATCACTCACCCCCTCCTTCTCTCTCTCTCCCTCCCTCCCTCCCGTCTCTCACTCTCCCACTCACTCTCACCCCATTCTCACTTTCCCACTATCCCTCCTCTCTCTTTCTCCCAGTCTCACCTTCTCTCTCTCTCTCACTCTCTATCTCTAACTCTCTGTCTCTGTCCCTCTACTGGCTAAACCCTCTCCCAACATAGTAGGAAAGGGAACATTAAAGGAAGACAAACCACTGCCTTGGGGCAAAGTTAGGGTGAACCAATGAATGTTTTCGGCCAGGACTGGGAGGTAAATCAGTATGGAGCTGCAAGACCTGAGAGAAACAATAAATAGCCTGCAGGGCGAGCTGAGAGCAGCAAAGGAGGAGGTTAGAAGCATCTAACAAAACCCAACTCAGAGAGTCAGCACCAGGTCACCATTTCGCTTGACGATGGAAATATATCAATGGAAAGGACTGTCAGGGTACATGCTTCATTTGCAGAAATGCTAAGAAAGAGGTCAAAAGCAATGAATAAACAGTGAATGAAGTTCCTGAAGTAGCCATGAAAGCAGCCACTTCACAGGAAGCAGCAAGGTGCACTAGTAACCTGCTGGAAAAGAGCAGTAGCAGTAGTGGGCATTAAGGAACAAGAAGGCTCCATTCAGTCTATGTTAAGGCTTTTGACAAGATACTGCATCAAATACCAGCAAGTAAACTACAGGCGCGTGGAATAAATGGTAGAATATTTGAACGGGTAAAACAATGGTTAAAACAAAGAAAACAAAAGGTGATGCTCAGTGGGAAAGAATCTGACAGGAGAAATGTGGTGAGTGAGGAACCGCAGGGGGTTCATTTTGGGGCCGACACTTATTGTCTTGTGCTTCAGTGACATAGATGAGAATATTACACATTACATCATCAAATATGCAGATGACACAAAGGTTTAAGGTACAGTGGGAAGTGAAAATGATGTTGAAGTCTTATAAAGAGATACTCAGCAAATGTTCAAAAGACTGGCAAATGCTTTTTCATGTTGATAAATGCAAGATCTTACATTTTGACCATAATGATCCACGCCACAAGTACCAAATTAACAGCATCACCTTGCAGCAGATTGATGAAGAAAAGGACCTTGGAGTTAGAATATATCATTCACTGAAAGTTGCACAACAAGTGGGAGCGGCAGTATAAAAGCTAACCAACCCCTAGGAATAATCAAGTGTACCTTTGACTTTAAGGAAAAGAAGGTAGTTAATCAATTGAATAAATCTCTGGTGAGCCGCCACCTGCATTATTGCATCCAGGCACGGAGACCTCATCTTCAGAAAGACAGTTTCATAGGAGAAGGTGCAACACCGGGCAATAAAAATAATTCCAAAACTAAGTCATCTCTCATAACAGGACAGACTGAGGGCTGCAGGGCTCACAACACCGGCAAACCAGACATGATAAGGCTGATCTCATAGAAATGTTAGAAATACCTAACAATTTGGAGGAGGATGATCCGGACAACTTCAAATGGTCAGAAGTAACACAAACAAGGAGAGTTTCAAGCTCAACAAGCTGCAGTATAGGACTGAAAACAGGAGAAGCATTTTCACCCACTGGGTTATAAACCCAGGGAACCGCCTACCCGCCGAAGCCGTAAATGCCAAAACACTGTTAAACTTTAAAGTCCTGCTTGAAAAAAATAAAAATGACAAATGGGGGGGACTTTTGACAAGCTGCATGCTTCCTGTCACCATCGAGGTCACTAGTGTGTTAGTTTCCCTCAGGTAAGTTCAGGTGGAGGGGGCCGAACAAAGCATACAGAAGCGTTTCAGGCTAGGCTGGTACAACAAGGACAGAGATCGACTGATAAAGAAGGTATTTATGAATGAGATCACAAAGGAGGAAATTCCAGCAAAGAAAAGCCAACTATTAAGTGTAAGAAAATAAACAAAATTTTTTCCTTCAGATACACATGATAACGGATGAGAAAATTATGGCAGCAGAAGCAAGGAAAGGTGCAGGAGGAGATGAGAGTACCAGGAAACCACAGTCTGCAACCTAACATTCCTAGAAGAAAATGGCGAAACCCCTCCCTCCTAAAAGAAACCCTCCGAACCCTGAACCCTCCCTGTCCCCTTTCAAATGCTCATTCGCCCCTCCCTCCTGCCTCACCCCATACCCTCTCTGTCCCCCTTCCCTTGGCACCCCACCCTTCACCTCAGAATTCTCCGAGACCGTGTTAACCATCTCACAAATTTCCACACCAATGGAACCACTTCTTATACCAGCAGAATGCCCATCAAGGGGAAGAGGAAGCGAGAGTGAACAGAAGAAGTGAGCTTCTAGGTAATGTACACAAACATAGACAGGATTACAAATAAAACATGTGAACCAGGAGAAAGGTCACGGGAAGAAAACAGAGACATTATAGCACTCATAGAAACAAAACAAACAAAAGTCATAGCAATTGCAGTGTTTCTGCAGAAAAACTATGTAGTAAGGAAAGAGAGAGAAGGAAGCGGTGGAGGTGGATTGGCTCTGTTGATAAGAAAAGACTGGAGTTTTGAGCAGATGGTTATCCTGGGCTGTGAAAGATTAAGTAACTACATAACAGGCACCATAACAAATGTTGGACAAAAAATAATAGTATTAGTAATATATAACTCCACCAAATGACAGAAGACCCAGAGAGGAATATGAGAGTTATGAGCTACGAAGAGAATCTACGCGAATAAAAACTCATATCGCTGGGAGACATGATCACCACATACAAGACTCTGAAGAATTGATAGGATAGATAAACACATCGGGTACACGCACAAGGAGACATTAGTGGAAACTTAGTACCCAGATGAGCCACAGAGGCATTAGAAAGAATTCTTCAGAGTCAGTGTAGTTAACAACTGGAATGCATTAGACAGTGATATGGTGTAGGTAGACTCCATACACCAGGCATGTCAAACTGAGGGTCCCCCGAGGGCCATAAGGGCCACATTTGTGTTGTCAAGAGGGCCACACACCACATCTAATTGAAGTCACTTAATCGAAATTATTGCAGAATATTTTTATTACTTAAACTTAGAAACATTCACTGTGCATAGATATGGTTTAAGGGCTCGCCACATTCATGAAAGCAAAGTAATGAAGTAGTTTAAAGATGATGTGGAATCTGAAAAATAAAAAAAATACAATTAAAATAAAATTACCGGTTAAAAAACTTAAACGAAATTTAGGTCAGCTTAACAGTTAACGTCAAGTCAATTTTTAGAAGTGTTAACTAGCTTGCCACACAGCTGTAATCGTGTTTCTTTTGTGCTTTTGAAATCTATTAAAAGGTGAGAGTTTATATTATAAAAACTACAATTTTGGCCGTTAAATGACGAAATTACAGTATCGTTTGTGTGGGCCACAGGTGTGCTTGCCGCGGGCCGCAGGTGTGCTTGCAGCGGGCCGCAGGTGTGCTTGCAGCGGGCAGCAGGTGTGCTTGCAGCGGGCCGCAGGTGTGCTTGCAGCGGGCCGCAGGTGTGCTTGCAGCGGGCCGGAGGTGTGCTTGCAGCGGGCCTCATGTTTGTCATGCCTGCGCATACACAGTTTCAAATGCAGATATGATAGAGCCCAATAGGCTCAGGAATATGCACACCAGTTGATTGACGGTTGAGAGGCGGGACCAAAGAGCCAAAGCTCAACCCTCGCAAGCGTGATGTTGGGTGAGTACAATTACATGACCACACCCTCACTGGTGTACCACACCCTCACTGGTGTACCACACCCTCACTGGTGTACCACACCCTCACTGGTGTACCACACCCTCACTGGTGTACCACACCCTCACTGGTGTACCACACCCTCACTGGTGTACCACACCCTCACTGGTGTACCACACTCTCACTGGTGTACCACACCCTCACTGGTGTACCACACCCTCACTGGTGTACCACACCCTCACTGGTGTACCACACCCTCACTGGTGTACCACACTCTCACTGGTGTACCACACTCTCACTGGTGTACAGGTTCCGGAAGATGAGCGGAAATGTCAACACTGGAGAAATGCCCGACAGACCACTGGAACATTATCTAACACAGTGAACAGTTATAAACCTATTTACATTTCAACTTAGACTCAGCAGAGCAGAAGAAGTTGTTAAACACGTGTGACAAAATCTTACTGAAGCGACCATACGAGTCATAAATACTCATACTCCGCCCAAGTAAAACAGAAACAAGCAATACTTAGTGGGCCAGCCAGAGGCTTAGGGCCCGCGCAGGATTATCCCTGAAAAAATAGAAAAAAAGAAAAAGAGAAGTTCCAAATAACGTTCCTTCTTCACAACTTCGGGTTGTGGTACCACAGCATCTGAATCCGTTGGTGGTAGTGAGGTTCTCCGTGGTGAAGGTCACCTTCAAGGGTGGACGTTGGTTGACGTTGCTACAGGTGGTCCCTGCTGAGACTCCCGTCATGGTAGGGATTTTTGGTCAGTGATGCTGGTAATAATTTTGCTAGTTTCATGAGCAGTAATCCACGAGCTGTCTCTCTCACCTGGCAATGATGGTTCTATAAGCATTATAGTGACGAGGTGAGGAGGTGGTCAGCATCTTCCAGGGGTGTCTGGTGTGTGGCACAGTTGTTCAATAGTATTATAGATTGTGGGTTGGTGGTGTTGTCGTCGTATTCATCCTTTACGGACAACCCAACCCACAACTCGGTAGAGTGCTTATGCTTCACTAGGAGATCACACTAGGCGCTTCTGGCTCTAGGAGAGGGGCTCAACGTCACACGTTTAGGGGATGCGGCTCCAACACTCAGCCTCGTTGACACGTGCACACACCCACTCGAGCCGCTGTGACTCCCCACTCTCTCCTTATGGGATATGATCTCCTCAATCCCCTTTGACTTACTAGTTTTCCGTCCTACCCTGCCCACAGCAGTGGTTCTAGATTCTTTCTCTCTCTCCTTCTTTACTATTTCCTGGGAAGCCTCACCAGAACTAGGGCAAACACCAGCAAATTTTAATACATTTTCTGAACAAAGCACATACACACATATAATAATAATGAATCCTACACTCTATACTATTTCAGTCAGGTTGCACTCCAACACCATCAGAACTCTATCATCTGCTTATCAAGTGGTGCTCTATCTCCTGATTCACCACCTAATACTACCAACCTCCTCAGGTAGATCAAGTCTTATAATACAATGTTGCACTATCAGCAAGAGAATATATATATATCTATAAACATGTACAAGGAAAATCAGCGTATGAGTGCGATAACATATATATATATCAGTATAAACGTTCCTCGATACACAACAATAATCAATCGATCACTCTATCAGTCCTAGAACGCATGCATCTGTAGGTAATCCAGCCTACGACTGTAACTCTATACTTCAGTATAAACACTCCTCGGCACAAGAATGCAAACAATCACTCACAGTTCACTGGATCTTGCACGCTAATGACAACCAGCCACTCTATCAACTCCCTACAGGTAATCAACAAGAACTTCCCTTCCACATCTGGAAGTTCACTACCCCTGATATCTTCAGGTTCTTCCGGGTTTAACTACCATGATCCTCTGCAGCTCCTCCAGGCTGCTACACCATGAAGTTTTCCTTGGGCAACTATGGTGCTTCACTACCTCTACTATCCTCCACAGCTCTCCTGGCTGCTACACCATGAAGTTCCCTCGAGCAACTATGGTGCTTCACCACCTCTACAGAAGCACGTGACACTCCTCTTCACTGCTTCTCCTCACAGCTCGAGGTCCTCTCCTCCACTACCTTGGAGTCTCATCAACTACTCCCTCTGTGCTGGCTTCGAAGTTCTCAGCAACTTCTTCCCCAAAGACAAACCTGCAACCCATCGACACTCCAATAAAATTGTTTCCCCTTAAACACATAAACAAAAATAACCACACAATGTGTTTGCCTCCAACATCTATCTGCTCTCTACATACAGTGAGAGTGGACTACCCCGTTTTGGGTGGGTCCATGCTCCACCTCGCCCAGCGGTCCTCACTCTGGGAGGATCCTCCGCTGCTAGGAGCTGGGCTCCCTGCACGTCTGCACGCTTCTCTACTCTTGGAGATATATCACTATGGGTTCCTTCCTGATGGGAGCTCAAACGGAGCGCGTCTTTACCCCTGCGATGTCTGGCCTCAAGTGAGGTCAAAGCCCTCCATAAGCGAGCCTCACGCCTCCAGCAAATTATCCACATCTCCTAACCAGTCATTTATCTGTTTTCTTATTCACTGCCAATAATCTTAAACTCCGTGTAAAATTTACCCAATTATTTTTACATATGAATCTTCATGTCTGTATTTCCGACCTCCTAGTCAGGTCAGGCTTGATAGAATAATTCTCAAAGGGGAGACTTGTTTTTCGGCTACCTGGGATCATAACAATAGCCTCATCCTGGGAAGAGAAGAATACAACTCCCACTCCCTCTTGACGCATGTGTATGGGGGTTGTGTTGGTGGTGATGTTGATAATCCGCAGAATTTCACTCCTCAAAATAACAAAGCTGAAGTTAAGTTCATAAATGGCATTCTAGTAGAGTCGAACTCAATATTTAGAGCATTCACGGAAACCCATACGAAACATTGCATAAATAGTGAAATCTGGACCCCAAATTATAATCAATGTTAAATTATATCATATAACAAAAAATATATGGCAGAGAAATTAGGTCAAATGAAGGAGTAGGTCTGTATTTTAATGAGGAACTGGTATGCATTGCGCTCCTGAATTCAACCAATGAGGTAGTAGAGGTACTTGGTATCAAGGTAGAAAAAATTAACCTGATTATTATTTTCATAATTGTATAACCTAGCAAACCCAGTACCAGATATTATCTTCCATGGAGACTTCAATGTACCCGGTTTAAGATGGATAATAGCTAACAATAATATCATAGCAGGATACCAACCTGAAAATAACCAACCGCCGGTCAGAGAACTACTGAGATTATGTGACAAATTCTCGCTCAAATAACTGATTACAGAACCAACTAGGAACGAAAGCAAACTAGACGTGATTCTCACAAACAATGATAAACTAATGAGAGACATTACAATCTCAGATACTTCAGAAGCAGACCACAAGCTCACTGAAGTTCAAACTAACATTAATACCTGCAGTGGGTCCAAGAGGATTAACAAACGATAAGGGTTATTCAATCACTTCAGTTTCGACAATAAGAGGATAGACAGGGAAAAAATAAATATAGACCTTGCAAATATTTGAAAGGCCAGTGTCAGGCTTGTTTAGCTTTCCAACAAACAACATAAAAGTTAAAGATTCAGACAACTTTTTTTATAAATGATATCCAAGCTCCAGATAATATCATTGATAATAACACGAACTTGAAAGAATTTGAAAGATAAATTTACAACATGCCCATGCATTTAGCCAATGGTCCTGACTCATGGAATTCAACAATCTGTAAATTAAGTGCCAGTAGTGCCAGCATTCAGTGTAATATAGAGAAAGAGCCTGGATAGAGAGAAGAAACCAGCAGCACTTAAATCAGCAGATATAGCTCCTTTGCACAAGGGAGGTAGCCAAGGTTTGCAAGAAATTACAGACTAGTTGCACTAACATTACAAAAATACGATCAATAGGAATAACGGGTTAAGTGGGGCACTGGATTTTCAACTTTCCGTCAAACAGAATGCAAAGAGTAACAGCCAATCAAATATGATCAAGTCCAAATGCAGTGAAAAGCTCTGTACCCCAGGGCACAGTCCTTGCACCACTGCTCTTTCTCATTCTTATATCGGATATAGACAAAAATACTTGTCACCGCTTCGTGTCATCCATTGTGATGAAACAAAAATCAGCATAAAAACTTCCTCCGTAGAAGACAATGAATAACTACAGGCCGATATAAAGTCTTCGATTGGGCAACGAAAATTATCATAATGTATAACGGTGATAAGTTCCAGGTACTTAGGTATAGTTGAAGTGAGGAACTTTAACGAAACACAGGGTACAGGATACAATGTGACCTACTCATAGAAGGAAAGTAACATGTCAAAGATCTGGAAATTATGACGTCTGACGACCTGACATTTAGTGAACATAACCCAGCAAATATAGCGGCGGCCTGGAAAATGATAGGATAGAATATGAGAACGTTCAAATCCAAAGAGCCCCACAGCAATGCTAATATTATTTAAATCACTGGTGCTATCCCGTCTTGAGTATTGCTCGGTACTCACTTTCCCTTTTAGAGCCGGAGAGATCTTTGAATTAGAGGGAATACAGAGAACATATAAGTCACGCATAGAAGCGATAAAACATCTAAATTATTAGGACCGTCTCAAAGCTCTCAAAATGTTTTCTCCTGAAAGGAAACCAGAAAGGTATCATGTAATATATATATATAAATGGAAGATACTAGAGTGCCAGATGCCAAATTTGCATATTAGAGCAACTACATTCTGGAGCGAAAGATACGGAAGTAAATGCAGAATAGACCAGTGAGTAGAGGTGCCATAGGCACAATCAGAGAACACTGAAGAAAAGGGGTCCATGGCTATTCAACACCCTCCCAGCAAGCACAAGAAATATTACCGGAACAAAAGAGGATATCTTTTAGAATCATTAGGTAAGTTATTGCAGGAAGTGTCGAACTAACCGGGTTGTAGTGGATATGTGGTCCGCTCCAAGCAACAGCCTGTTGGACCAAGTTATCACGAGGCTCGGGCAGAAGAACTCCCAGAACCCTCTCCAGGTATGCACCTAGTGTATACGTGGTCCCCTCGGAGCCGTACTTGCACCGTATAGATCATGGTACCATGCACCGAGAATCATTAGCGAGGACTGAAGCAGAAGCAACAAAGCTGGCTCCTCCCGCAAGAGTGCCGATGGAAATGTGCTTCCTCACTCTTTATGAGGCTTAGCAGCTCGCTGGTGAGGAGCAGCCAGAGACACGTCCGGACGCGACAGCTGCTGGCGCCCCACTCTCCTGGGATCCCTATTATGAGGTAAGTTTGTATAATAGGCTGGGAAGCTATTATCTCAATCTGTCCTCCAACAAAGAACGTCGTCGCTTTTCAATCGTATGCGTTACATGAGGCCAAAAAGTGTTGTAGTAGAAAACGGAAGCGGCTTGCGAAAGTGCCCCGAAACAATTGAAATAAATAACACAAACTAACTACTGTCCCGTTTTCTGTTTTGGGTCTTCTGGTAGGTTAGGAGAGGACACTTTAAACTGGCAGTTTTCTTGACGTTGGGAAACCTTAGGAGGACGAGCTGGTTATCTAGGGCAGGGAAGAGCCTTAGATGTTGGATATTGAATTTTGATAGCCTGACAAATTAGTTCATGTTGTGTTCCTGGACTAGAGATTTCATTATGTATGTATGCATGTTTTGCTGATCATTACTTGAATAATAAAATAACAAAGGAAAGTGACGAGTGACGCAGTGAATAAATAGTGAAAACTTCCTGACGTAGAGATTTCTTGAGTTGCAGCAATTTCAAAATTTACTTTAGACTGCATTTATTTCAATTGTTTCTATGAGAGAGTAACTTACCAATCTCATTATTGTCTTTACTTATGAGATACTTATATATCATTATGTTTGGTGAAGATGATTCTCATGCATTGAAGTAGTTGAACTGATATTATAGTGCCCAGAGAAAGGCACTGAGATAAATTTGAATTGTGTAATGCCTAGTGTGATATCGTACATAGTTGGGAACTAGGGTTTGCAATCTCAGCGTCAACTGCATGGCCATGATTGTTGCTAATGTGTTAACTTCTTATCAAGGTGTACACATTATTGATTCCAGAAAACACATCAAATCTTGATTAAGCTTTTGCGTACTCCTGCTTTGGTGCCCCTGGGTGGGGGGGGGGGTGGAACTAAGAGGATTCTGACAAACAAACTCCCGTAGTCTAAGATTTCAATAGAGGGGATTATAAATAGACGAGGAACTAGCTCAAGTGAGTTGAGCGAGAAACGTCAATTGCATGGGGAGGGAGATAATTATCAGGGGAAAGTGCCAAGCCTTTACGACTATACAGCACTTGGAAGGGGTCAGGATAAGGATTTGAGATGGAAGGGGCTGTGATGTACTGTGGCTAGCGAGCAGTGATTACCTCCCAGTGCCCCTCAGTGAGTCTCCCCGTGCAGGCAGAGGCCGCAGATTATATTTCACATTGCAGCAATAAGAGGAAGAGAAGTACCTTTCCGTTTTGGTAATGGGTGCTCGGGGCTAGTGCAAATTAGTTTCACTGGGATGGGGAGTGTTGTTAAGTGCCCGGATGACCCCCAAAGCACCTGTGACCCCATTCCCCAAGCCTGGGCGTACCCGCTTGAGGTTACCTTGAGGTGCTTCCGGGGCTTAGCGTCCCCGCGGCCCGGTCGTCGACCAGGCCTCCTGGTTACTGGACTGATCCCCAGGCAAGTCTGGGGTACGACCAGGAGTGGGTCATTCCAATTACCTTCCCCCAGGTCGTGATAACATTAACCATCTGCCAATAACTTTCATGCACTACCGCCCTTAACTTAGAGTACTCATCTGACCCTATCACATAATTATTACCTGTACCTGACTCACAGTAAATACCTGCCTCTTACTGTGACTACCTGATCCTTACTGACAGTATCCACCTACCCCTGACTCATAGTAACCACCTGGCCCACACAGCCACCACCTGGCCCTCACAGCCACCACCTGGCCCACACAGCCACCACCTGGCCCACGCACCCACCACCTGGCCCACACAGCCACCACCTGGCCCATACAGCCACCACCTGGCCCACACACCCACCACCTGGCCCACACACCCACCACCTGGCCCACACAGCGGTACCTGGCCCACACACCCACCACCTGGCCCACACAGCGATGAAAGTGTACTTCTGTTGTTCTACTGCTCCCTTCCATCAAAATAAGTGGTTCATAGTTGGTTGAATTCTTGTACCAACCCACAGATCCTGATGTTGCAACTGCTGTGTTGTGGTCACTGTACATTTTTTGCATTGCTCTGTTTCTAATTACTTTCTTAATCTGTGATAGACCCTGTGGTATGTAAATGTCTACATTTCTTCCCTTAGTTACATGTTTTGCAGCTTCGTCTGCAATGTCATTTCCTATTATTCCCACACGACTTGGCACTCAGTTGATAAGTACCCGACGGCCTTGATGTTTGAGTGATTGCATTATTGATATGACATTTGTGATCAGATGGAAGTTATCACGTATGTGTTCTTGTTGCAAGGTTTCAATGGCAGTTCTCGAATTTGTATGTATGAACACATGTTGTCCGTGTTCAGCAAGAGGATGTTCCAAAGCCTTTTGAATGGTTTGCATCACTGTTCGGAAAGATGAACACCCATTTGTCTTCAACTATTTACAGAGTTTCCTGCCTTAACTGCAGCTCCGGTTTCTTGTCCCTGCTGGTCTACTGATACATCTGTGAAGTATGTGAAGCTATCAGATGCCAAGTTTGCTTATATATGCATCTGTACAATATTATGTAGCAGGTGAGGATTAGTCTGGTTCTTTTTCCTTCAAGAGCCATAATCTTAAAGTCTGCTGGCAGAGATTCCCAAGGGGCTTGCATAGCAAAGTCTGCATGTTTTCGTCTGCATGTTCACCAGTCTGCGTGGTGTAGTGGTAAGACACTCACCTGGGGTTCCGCGAGCGCTTTGTCCTGGTTTCATATCCTGGTCGGGGAGGATTTACTGGGCCTAACCCTAACTGTAGCCTCTGTTTAACTCAACAGTAAAATGGATACTTGGTTGTAAAAGCGATTCTTCGTGGGGATCGTATTCCAGGGACCTGCCCGAAACGCTACGCATATTAGTGGCTGTACAAGAATGTAGCAACTCTTGTATATATCTAAAAAAAAAAATGTATTTTATCGACACCCCTTTCAGTGATTGTATTTGGTATATCGAATGTATTGAAGGTGTTTATCGCACAAAAGGTTCACCTGTTCCTATTGAAGACTCTTTTGTCCAGAGTTAGTGCTCCAGTGAAAATATCTTTATGTGAACTGATTCTAGATCTAGTCAATATCTTGGTCAGCATGCACGCAGCAATCCCTTTTACCCTTATTTCCATCGATATTAGCTTGGTTTCTAGTCTTAGGTTCAGTATTTTAGTCCATCTGGGAGCTCCTGTTATGACTTGCATTACATCATTTTGAATAACTTCACCATTTGCCCACCGGCCAGGAGAAAGAGTGAGTAAGGCAGGCGCTGCATAATCAACCAGGGAACGAACGGTGTGTGTGTAAAACAATCTTAACACTTTGTGTCCCGCTCCTAGACGGGGCCCTGTGATTGCTCTCATTATATTCAGTCGTGATTTTGCTTTCTCCTTCAGATATTTAGTTTGCTTGTTGAATGTCCTTTTAGTATCTATCCACACTCCGAGATATTGATATTGTGTAACCCACTGAAGGTAAATGTCTTGAATGTGTAAGTGCCTGTTTGGAGTTTGCCGCCTAGTCTCATTGCCTTAGAGTTCTGTGCAGATATTTTTAGCCCTAAAATGCTGCATTCAGATGTTACTTTATCTTATGCTTTATTTAGAAATGAAGGACCTGTAATGAATAATGCTATATCATCAGCATAGCTTAACAATTTAATCCCTTCTGCAAATGTCATAGTTACAAGGTTTTCCATAAGGATGTTAAAAAGACTAGGACTGGAGACTCCTCCATGTGGAGTCCCATTTTCCTGCAAGTGGTAGTCCAACACTTGTCCCTGCAAATTTACTCTGACATACCTGTGACTTAGGTAATCTTGAATCCATGCTAGCATATTTCCCTTTAAACCTTTTTAAACTAAGATGCGTAAAATTCCTTGTGGGCTTGCAAGTTCGAATGCTTTTCCTAGATCACGGATGATCACTATAGCCGGACCTGAATTAACTGTTCCTAGTAATGTTGCTATGCAGTTGGCAGTACCTAGTCCTCTAGTGAAGCTAAATATGTGTTTTATGCAGATCTCCTGTCTTCCACAGTAGCCTATTTAAAACCAATCGTTCTGCAGTTGTATTAATGCATGATGAAAATTAAATGGGTCTGTAATTGCCAGGTTCTTTCGGCTTTGGGATTGGAATGATGTTTGCTTTCTTTCAAAAGATCGGTTGTTTGCCTTGATGCCAAAATGAATTGATAAAGTCCAATATTCCTTGTTCTCCAGCAGGACCTGAGTGTGTGATCATTGAGTATGTAATGTTATCAGCACCTGGTGCAGTGTCCTTACCATATTTTTTGGCTCTGATTAGTTCTTGATTGGTGAAAGGACAGTCACATTCATCATTTGTAGCTTTGCTCTCATGATTGGCTGTCAGCCTCTCTTGATTTAATTGTTCTTGCTGCCTTCTGACCATTGCGGGAAGCTGTCATGAAGTCGCTCTTTCTGCAAATTGGAGAGCAAGTCTCTCAGCCTCCGGCAATGGTTGAATACATGCCTGTGAACGGGTTGGTCGACCTGATATGGTTTTAATGTGACCCCATATCTTGCCAAGACTACTATGTCCATTTAGAGTTTGACACCACTCAAACCATCTTACTTCCTTTTCCTCTCAAGAAACTCGTCTTACTGCAGATATCACTGCTCCTAGCAGAGTCCTTCCTTCAGGTGTAGTGCTTATCTTTAGATGCTTTTTGAAGATGTTGACTCTGTAGTTTTGTTCTTTATCTTCAATACTATATAACCAATAGTTCTTTCGTTCTGTGTTTCTTGGGATAATGATTTCTTACGAACCCAACATCCTCATCGGAGCAGGGAGTACTGAATTCAGCGCCATCTGTGAGTCTGCTCCCTAATCCACACAGTATCGGACGTCATATGGAGGACGCCATCTAGTGGTGACAGCCTGATTACTGCAAAATAGCTCAAGATTCCTGCCTTAGTCAACCAGTGAGGTCGTAGTGAGTGACCGCTGGTGAGGTGGCGATTCAAGACCAGAGCCATCTGTTGTCACTACGAGCAGAATGTCAATGTCCGAGTGGGTTTGTGTTGCTTCTTGGTTTCTCCAGTACTCCTATAACTGATGACGTGTGTATCCACAGAGGTGACGTGGGGTAGCAATGGTACTGAGGAAAGCAGTCTACCTTGGGCAGCCTAAACTCTCCCAACTTAGTTCCGCCTGACGACTAAGTGAGCCACCGCCGACTAGGAACAGTGTGGTTTCTGATTTCTGCTAGTGGAATAGCAGTGGAAGAATTCGGCATATCCCGGGACTGGCTAAGGGGAGAGTCGACCGACAGTGAGGTGCCATTGAGGAGCGTTACTAGCCCATCGCTCTTGCCAGGGGTTCGCTATCCCTGTATTTGTTCGTGTAGTAGTCCCAATCAGAGCGTGGCTGAGGATTTCTGCAAGCACTTGGCTGGAGAATGATTGTGGGCAATCACAAGGGACACCTAATGACACTCTCGGTAGGCTGGCCCATGGCAAGGGTAGACTCGTTGGTGTTTCTCAGTACTGGTTGAGGACGGTACTGTGTGTTGAGGAACCAAGGAAGTTGACAAGGGCTGCATCGTGTTAGAATCGAGGGGTGCTCAGTGTCCTATGTGAGAGTGATGCATGTAAATATCCACGTGTAGTAATATTTCATTTTATATTTTATATTTAAGGTGATGGAAAGGTGCTAATAAGTTAAGTGAATATATTGATAAAGGATTAATTGTTGTTCATTCCCTCCCCCCACCCTCATTTATTGTTTGCATTACCTAGCCAACTCCTTGAAAGCCACTACCGACTTGGGGTAGGATACTATTACTCAGGGTCATCGATCAAGAACCCAGTTGCGTCCCATAGTGGCCGTAACATGGTTGGAATAGCTTTGCAGCAGCTGCAATGGCTTCCTGGAGATTGGTCTCATGTATGTTCAAATCTTCAGGTGGCGTGTATGTTGCATTCCATTGTTCAAGTTCCTCTTGGAATATATTCAAGTTGGGTTTTTTTTTTTAATTCCACCTAGGTTGTGCAGGTGGTCAATCTATGTTTAGTGTTGTGACAGTAGCATAGTGGTCACTGGTGATAATGGGGTCTACCTCCCACTTCGCCTGATGCTTGAGGGCTGCTGAGATTAATGTAAGATCAAAGGAACCCATTTGAATGTGAGTGGGTTCCCCAGTGTTAAGAAGTGTAGTTTCAAGTACTTCTCGCCGAGCTGCAGCTAAATGGCGTCCATCTGCATTGGCTGGCCCAGTCGCACCCAACTCTTGATGACGAGCATTAAAATTCACAGCAATAATTAAATTTTCCTGCATGACCAAGGCAATTGTGTACGTCTAAAGGAGCTTGTAGACGTTGTATATGAGGAGCTTAATATTAGCCATATTCACTGTTACTGCTAATACCTCTACTCCATCCCCACATGAAACTGGGTCTATTTTCTTGTTGGGTATGGTGTTCCTGACTCGGGTCATTAACCCTCTTTTTTTTTTTCTCCCCTGTTCATACGGTATAATATAGTGCTGATATCCAGCTAATCTGAAGGTCTTTGTGGCTGGGAAAAGTTTCTTCCTGAACAATATCTGCTTTCGTACTGATTGCAGCTTCCTGAAGGGTGTTGTTTTTATTTCCAAGACCTTGTATGTTCCACTGCAGTATTCGTAATGGTCAGTGACGGTTTCGGTTGGTGTTGCCTGTTCTACTAGAACTTTTCCTCAGAATCGACCTTTATATTCTCCACTTCGCAAGTCGTGTCGCTGTAAATCGGACTGCACTGATTGCTCATGGTCATTCCCGGCATTGTTGGAGTCTGTGAATTCCTGTTGTCCATCACTTTGCTGTTTATATTGCTACACATCGGACTACATTGATTGTTCTTGCCCACCTCTTGTGTTGTTGGAACCTGTGCATCTCCTGTTCAATACGTCTTTGTTGGGGTTGTTGCATATCAGACTGCATTAGCTGTTGATGTCTGTCTCTTGTGTTGTAAGAGCTTGTTGATCTTGAGTGGTCACCGCTTCTTGCATTTGTTCTTGTGAATGTAGATGGTCTGGTGTCTTGACTACCTGACTGTTGTTGGTAGTCTTTATGTCCATATCGCGTTGATTGTCCTCTTGTGCTTCGTCTTGTCTCAGACTGTCAACTTCTTGTGTAACTGTGGTCTGCTGCTCGATCTTGTCCATTATTACACAAGTGATTTCTTGAGTCTGTTGTTGTGAGGCGTTCTGCGTCATCTGTAGGCAATTTATAATAGTCTCTGCCATGATCTTCACAATGTTTTTCAACTGGACCTCCGTACAACTGTAAATTTGTTGTTTTATTAACTTCTTGCCTTTTTTCTTTTGTAGTATTTCTGCAGCAATTTTGTGCATTTACTGATTTGGAGTTGTTAGATTCGGGAAATTTTGTTCTGTGAGAGTGGGTCTTTGCTGTGACTGCACGAGTGTTCCAGACGTTGGTGTTGGTGTATGTAGTGCTGGTCTGTGTTTATCCTGGCCTGAGCTGTCTGCACCTTTTCTTTTCTTGCAAAGCAGGTTGTGATCCAGGCATGATGTTTGCCTTCACAATTTGGACATTTGGCTGTTGTGGTCTGGTTTGTCTTGTGCTTGGCTATATTGTCTTTGGTTGGATGCCTCGGGGAGCACGCTCCGCATCTCTCCTGTCCAGTACAGAGAGATTGATGGTGGCCGTATTTCTGACACCTGAAGCAGTGCAGGGGTTCCGGGAAGTATGGTCTCTGTCGGTATATTTCCCAATTTCGCTATGACTCTCCGACAAATCCTATATATGAACTTGTTTCATGTTCTTTTGTACACATTTTTTTCTTATGTTCTGTGTTCTCTATTGCTTCCAAACTCTCATGTTCTTGTTCTTAGCCTCCAGGTAAGGCCTGGCAAACGATGGGGTAGTGCTCGTCCTGGTGACTCTGTCCCACGCCGTGAGGTACGAATGTGTCTACACGGACGATGAATCACAATAACGCGGCTGAAGATATGATGAAGACCAGACACCAGAAGATGGAGACGACGACGCTTCGATCCGTCCTGGACCATTTATCAAGTCGTATGTGACATAAACGACTTGGTAATTGTCCAGGACGGACCGACACGGCGTCGTTTCTTCATTTTCTGATGTGTGGGTCAATGATGATCATCGTACGGATCATTTTGATCCATGCGGATCTTTATGGTATATGAATTAGCTCGAAATTCAGACTATCGTTGTCTTTCGCTGAGTTCTCTTTCTGTTCTCTCTATGAATCGTCTGATATTTAGGAATTCGACTCTCAGGAATTTCCAATCTCTTTCCACCATTCCCTTTACTTCTCCTTTTATAGCCTCACGGAATAACAGGTAGACCAACAAGAAAGAATGAGGGGAATTAGCGGCGTGTGGCACTGCTGGCGCCACACATTGAACTTGACTTTGAAGAGATTTCTTGTAAAGCGGAGGAAGTGGTTATGGTTTGTGATCCTCCTTCAGGTGTTGGTGAGCCAGCACGTGTTAACAGGTAGCTCACTGAGACTCACTAACACCAAAACTAACAACGCACCGTACTTCCTCGTGAAGTTGGTGAGTCTGCACCTTGCTCCTTGTGAAGTTGGTGAGTCAGCACCTTGCTCTTTGTGAAGTTGGTGAGTCAGCACCTTGCTCCTTGTGAAGTTGGTGAGTCAGCACCTTGCTCCTTGTGAAGTTGGTGAGTCTGCACCTTGCTCCTTGTGAAGTTGGTGAGTCAGCACCTTGCTCCTTGTGAAGTTGGTGAGTCAGCACCTTGCTCCTTGTGAAGTTGGTGAGTCAGCACCTTGCTCCTTGTGAAGTTGGTGAGTCAGCACCTTGCTCCTTGTGAAGTTGGTGAGTCTGCACTATGCTCCTTGTGAAGTTGGTGAGTCAGCACCTTGCTCCTTGTGAAGTTGGTGAGTCAGCACCTTGCTTCCTCGTGAAGTTAGTGAGTCAGTTCCCTGCTTCCTGCAGATGTTGGTGAGTAAGCACCCTGCTTCCTCAGGTTGTTATTGAGTAACCAACCTACATCCTCCTGGTGCTGGTGAGTTAACACCCCACTTCGGTGGGGTGCTGCTCGCCCGTAATAAACAAATTATATTTTCAGCTTAGGACGAGATGAGCCGAAGAGGCTGAAATGCGTTGTGTGTGTTGAATATGTCTCCTTACGGAATGTACTTTTCGTGTTCCAAATCCTCGAGTTTAATTAGGACTAATTAAAGTCATAAAAGAAAGCCTTTTGTTCCCAAAAAAACTTTTCTTATAGATCAAAGATTTTTGTATTATGACCAGGGTGGTGGGGGAAGGGGGAGGCAATCTGCGACCTTGTTTACTAAACAGTTCTCTTTGATACACACTACTGAGTAGATGATGGCATTCCCCTGTAGGTCAGGATCTTTCTGGAGCGGAGAATACTTCACAACTCTGGGTTATGTCGCTAAATGTTGTTTTATAGAATGTTTTCATGTGTGTGAAGTTTGCTGCAGTTGTCAATAGTTCATTTTGTAGTCAGTGCCACATGAATGTTTATACACATACATGCAATCACACACACACACACACACACACACACACACACACACACACACACACACACACAAGGGGCCCTGGTAACCTGGTTGATAGCGCGCAGGACTCGTAATTCTGTGGCGCGGGTTCGATTCTCGCACCAGGCAGAAACAAATGGGCAAAGTTTCTTCCAACCTGAATGCCCCTGTTACCTAGCAGTAAATAGGTACCTGGGAGTTAGTCAGCTGTCACGGGCTGCTTTCTGGGGTGTGTGTGTGGTGTGGGGTAAAAAAAGTAGTTAGTAAAACAGTTGATTGATAGTTGAGAGGCGGGCCGATAGAGCAAAGCTCAACCCCCGCAAACACAACTAGGTGAATACACACACACACACACAGGTGGATAGAACCTGTTCACCTGTTGATTGACGGTTGAGAGGCGGGACCAAAGAGCTAAAGCTCAACCCCCGCAAGCACAACTAGGTGAGTACTAGGTGAGTACATGAGGAGATGAGAAGGAGATGAATAAATTCCTAAAGGATATACAAAGGTACACAGAACTCAGAACCAAGTCCGTGCAGGACA
Organism: Procambarus clarkii; assembly: GCF_040958095.1. Lineage (NCBI taxonomy): Eukaryota > Metazoa > Arthropoda > Malacostraca > Decapoda > Cambaridae > Procambarus > Procambarus clarkii. The sequence continues at coordinate 52,394,630 of NC_091151.1, read as the reverse complement.
TGATGGACTATGTCACCCAAAGGTGTCAGGAGGCTGTAAGCAGGTTGTCCCTGCCCGACAAGAAGAAACAGAGAAGCAAAACAAGTATCCGTGGTATAATAGGAAATGTATGAAAGCAAAGGAGCTGAACAAAAGGGCATGGAGGAACTTCCGTAATAACAGAACACCAGAAAATAGAGAGAGATACCAGAGAACCAGGAACGAGTATGTTAGTGTGAGAAGAGAAGCTGAGAAAAGGTATGAAAATGATATAGCTAATAGAGCCAAGACCGAACCAAAGCTTCTACACAGTCACATCAGGAGAAAGACAACAGTGAAGGAACAGGTGACGAAACTTAGAACGGGTGAGAACAGGTACACAGAGAATGACCAAGAGGTGTGTGAAGAACTCAACAAAAGGTTCCAGGAGGTCTTTACAATAGAACAAGGAGAGGTCACGGCACTAGGAGAGATGGCAGAAAACCAGGCGACCTTGAAAGGGTTCGAAATTACAATATATGAGGTCAAGAAGCACCTATTGGAGCTGGACGTGAGAAAAGCTGTTGGGCCGGACGTTATCTCACCATGGGTATTGAAAGAGTGTGCAGGAATACCTTGTTTGCAACTTTCCATAGTGTATAGTAGGTCACTGGAAACGGGAGACCTACCAGAAATATGGAGGACGGCTAATGTAGTACCAATATACAAAAAGGGCGACGGACAAGTGGCGCTGAACTACAGGAATGTGTCCTTAACTTGTATACCATGCAAGGTGATGGAGAAGATCGTGAGAAAAAAACCTAGTAACACATCTGGAGAGAAGGGACGTCGTGACAACCCATCAACATCGGTTCCGGGAGGGTAAATCTTGCCTTTCTGGCTTAATAGAATTCTACGATCAAGTGACTAAGATTAAGCAAGAAACAGAAGGATGGGCGGACTTATTTTTTTTGGACTGTCGGAAAGCCTTTAACACAGTACCCCATAAAAGGTTGATGCATAAGCTGAAGAAACAGGCAGGAGTAACTGGTAGGGCGCTCCAGTGGATAAGGGAGTACCTAAGCAATAGGAAGCCGAGAGTTAGAGTGAGGGGTGAGACCTCAGATTGGCGTGAAGTCACCAGTGGAGTCCCACAGGGCTCTGTACTTAGACCTATCCTGTTTCTGATATACGTAAATGATCTCCCAGAGGGTATAGACTCATTCCTCTCAATGTTTGCTGACGACACCAAAATTATGAGAAGGATAAAGACAGAGGAGGTCAGCTTGAGGCTTCAAGAAAACCTGGACAAGCTGCAGAAATGGTCAAACAAATGGTTGTTAGAGTTTAACCCAAGCAAATGTAATGTAATGAAGATAGGTGTAGAGAGCAGGAGACGAGATACAAGGTATCATATGGGAGTTGAAATACTTCAAGAGTCAGAGAGAGAGAGAGACCTGGGGGTTGATATCACGCCAGACCTGTCCCCTGAAGCTCAGATCAAGATTATAACATCAGCGGCATATGCCAGGATGGCTAACATAAGAACGGCCTTTAGAAACTTGTGTAAGGAATCTTTCAGAACATTATATACCACATATGTCTGACCAATCCTGGAGTATGCGGCTCCAGCATGGAGTCCATATCTAGTCAAGCATAGGACTGAACTGGAAGAGGTTCGAAGGTTTGCCACCAGACTAGTACCCGACCTGAGAGGTATGAGCTACGTGGAGAGACTATGGGAATTAATCCTCACTTCGTTGGAAGACAGAAGAGTTAGGGGGGACATGATCACCACATTCAAGATTCTCAAGGGAATCGACAGGGTAGATAAAGACAGGCTATTTAACACAAGGGGCACACGCACTAGGGGACTTAGGTGGAAACTGAGTGCCCAAATAAGCCACAGAGATATTAGAAAGAACTTTTTTTAGTGTCAGAGTGGTTGACAAATGGAATGCATTAGGAAGTGATGTGGTGGAGGCTGACTCCATACACAGTTTCAAGTGTAGATATGATAGAGCCCAATAGACTCAGGAACCTGTACATTTGTTGATTGACAGTTGAAAGGCGGGACCATAGAGCCAGAGCTCAACCCCCGCAAGCACAATTAGGTGAGCACATACTCCTTCCCTTTACCCCCCACCCCCTCACACCAGTATCGTCTGAGACCCTGTTAACCACCTCACAAATATTCACACCAATGGAACAGCTTCCCCCCATCAGCAGAACGCTCACCAAGAAAGGGACATGAGAAGGAAGAAAAGGAAGTGAGTCTCAAAGACATGTACACTAACATAGATGGGATTACAAATAAAACAAATGAACTTGGGGAATGGGAACTAGAAGAAAACCCAGACATAATAGCACTCACAGAAACAAAGCAAACGGTAATCATAACAAATGCAGTGATACCACAGGACTTCAATGTAGTGAGGAGAGAGAGTGAAGGCAGAGGTGGTGGTGGTGTAGCTCTGCTGGTAAGAAAAGGCTGTAGTTCTGTGGTGATGGTTATTCAAGGCTGTGAAGGTTTCAGTGACTCCATAACAGGTACCATAATAATTGGAGGACTAAAACTTATAGTCATAATAATAGATATAAGAAACCCCACCAAATGACAGAAGACCCAGACATCAATATGATAGAAACAACATTGCCCCCATTAATATAATAGAGAGGGCAGCTTCTGGCACTAGCAGGAACAGATCCAGACTTCATGGGAGACTTCAACCATGGGAAGATAGACTGGGAGAACAGAGACCCACATGGAGGACCGGATACATGGAGAGCTAAACTGATGGACGTGGCGACAAGAAACTTTGTAAGCCAACACATCAAGGGACTGACAAGAATGAGAGGGGAAGATGAACCAGCTATACTTGATCTGATATTTACCTTAAATGAGTAGGATATAAGGGAAGTTAAGTTGGATGCAGCCATGAGAATGAGTGATCACAGTGTATTGATCTTTGAGTACCTGGTAGAGCTAGGATTTATCTCCCCCAAAAATGAACTTGGAAACAAAGGGCTGGCGTACCGAAAGGGGAATTATTAGGAGATGAGAAGTTTCCTAGGGAATATACCATGGGACACAGAACTCAGAACTATGTCCGTACAAGACATGAAGGACTATGTCGCCCAAAAGTGTCAGGAGGCAGTAAACAGGTTTATCCCGGGCCCAAAAGGACAAATTCGAAAAACAAAAGAAGACTCCGTGGTTTAATAGGGAATGAATGGAAGCAAAGGAACTGAACAAAAGGGCGTGGAAGAACTTCCGAAATAACAGAACACCTGAAAGCAGAGAGAGATACCAGAGAACCAGGAACGAGTATGTTAGTTTGAGAAGAGAAGCAGAGCAAAAGTATGAAAATGATATAGCAAATAAACCCAAGACCGAACCAATGCGACTCCGCAGTTACTTCATGAAGAAAACAACAGTGAAAGTACAGGTGATGAAACTTAGAACGGGTGAGAACAGGTATACAGATAAAGACAAAAAGGTGTGTGAAGAACTCAACAATAGGTTCCAAGAGGTCTTCACAATAGAACGAGGTGAGATCCTTGCACTAGGAGAAGTGGCAGTAAACCAAGCGGCCTTGGAAGGGTTTGAAAATACAAGAGAGGTGGTCAAAAGATACCTTATGGATCTGGATGTGAGAAAGGTTGTTGGTCCAGACAGAATCTTACCATGGATACTAAAAGAGTGTGCAGAAGCACTTTGCTTCACACTCTCCATACTGTTTAGTAGGTCACTAGAGACGGGAGACCTACCAGAAATATGGAAGACGGCTAATGTAGTTCCAATATAAAAAAAGGGTGACAGGCAAGAAGCACTGAACTACAGGTCCGTGTCCTTAACTTGTATACCATGTAAGGTGATGGTATATGAGAAATCTGAGATGGTATATCATGAGAAAAAAACTTGTAACACAACTGCAGAGAAGGGACGTCGTGACAACCCATCAACATGGGTTCCGGGATGGTAAATCTTGCCTTTCAGGCTTAATTGAATTCTACGATCAGGTTACAAAGATAAAGCACGAAAGAGAAGTATGGGCGGACTGCCGAAAAACCTTTGACACAGCACCTTATAAAAGGCTGGTATATAATCTGGAGAAACGGGGAGGAATAGCAGGTAAAGTGCTCTAGTGGATAAGGGAGTACCTAAGCAATAGGAAGCAGAGAGTTACAGTGTGGGGGAGACCTCAGATTGGCGTGAAGTCGCCAGTGGAGTCCCACAGGGCTCTGTACTCGGACCTATCCTATTTTTGATATACGTAAATTATCTCCTAGAGGGTATAGACTCATTCCTCTCAATGTTTTCTGAAGATGTCAAAATTGTTACAAGGATTAAGACAGAGGAGGACAGCTTGCGGCTTCAAGAAGACCTGGGCAAACTGAAGGAATTTTCGAACAAATGGTTGTTAGAGTTTAACCCAAACAAATGTAATGTAATGAAGATAGGTGTAGGGAACAGGAGGCCATATACTAGGTATCATTTGTGAGAGGAAATTCTTCAAGAGTGAGAGAGAGAGAAAGACTTGTGGGTTTATATCACGCCAGACTTGTCCCCTGAAGCCCATATCAAGAGAATAACATCAGCGGCATATGCCAGGTTAGCCAACATAAAAACGACCTTTAGAAACTTGGCAAGGAATCATTCAAAACTTTGTGTACCGCATATGTCAGACCAATCCAGGAGTATGCAGCTCCAGCATGGAGTCCATATCAAGTGAAGCATAAGACTAAACCGGAAAAGGTTTTAAGGTTTGCTACCAGACTAGTACCCGAACTGAGGAGCATGAGCTACGTGGAGAGACTACGGGAATTAAACCTCCCGTCGCTGGAAGACAGAGGAGCTAGGGGGGACTTGAAGTAGGTAGAATATTGTTGTGCATTAATTGGCTGTTGATTGCTGGTGTTGACTTTTTGATGTGTAGTGCCTCGCTTATGTCAAGTCGCCTGCTATCGCCGTACCTATCGATGATTTCTGTATTGTTTGTTAAGATTTCTCTGGTGATGGTCTGGTTGTGAGAAGAGATTTTGTGTTCCTTGATTGCTCCCTGTTGCGTATGCATTGTTAGTCGCCTAAAAGGAGATGTTGTTGTCTTGCCTATATACTGAGTTCTTTGGGGCTTACAGTCCCTAAGTGGGCATTTAAAGGCATAGACAACGTTGGTCTCCTTCAATGTGTTCTGCTTGGTGTCTGGCGAGTTTTTCATGAGTAGATTGGCCGTTTTTTTGGTTTTATAATAAATGATCAATTGTGTTTTCTGATTTTTGTCTGTAGGGATGACGATCCTATCAACAATGTCTTTCAGGACCCTTTCCTCCGTTTTATGAGCCGTCGACTATTATCGAGCCTATCGACCTATGGCGATTCTACGACCCAGAGATGGCTTCCTGAACCTTGTTGGAATCAACCTCACTGAGGACCAAATTACTCTCTTGAATCTGGGTATAAACTGTCACGTTATGTCCAGACCTAGTGAGATGGCCCGTAAAGTGGAGTTGGAGATCCTATTGGAGGATATATTCGATCTCGAGAAGCAAAAGAAGGTGAACACAAAAGACACTTACAAGCAGAACTTATTGCAGAAGGAGGAAAGTTTCGAGGTAACTACAGAAGCACCATACTGTCCCCCGAACTCAAAGCGGCAGCTAAGAGCCTTCGTGATAACATGGAGATAGTCATTAGGAGAGGTGACAAGTCGCCAATATACGTTATTCTTAAAAAAGACTAATATCTGGCAAAAATTAACCACATACTCTCTGACCAAACTAAATTCCAAAGGGTAACGAAGGACACTACAGCCGAATTGAAAACGAAGGTAAACAGATTGATCGAAACTCTGAACGCCAAGAAATCCGGACTCCACCTGCCAAAAGTTGTTGGGGATTACAAACCTGGTTATGCCTATGGAAATGTCAAGACCCACAAGCCAGGAAACCCTCTTCGGCCAATCATCAGCCAGATACCCACACTCACATACAGACTGGCTAAGCGACTCAACGGGTTGCTGACTCCTTACGTATCCTGTGCTTTCAGCTTGAAGTCCCCTAAGGCATTTGTCGACTTACTGCGCGGAGCACGGGCCACGGGGATAAGAGCCTCGTTGGATGTGGAGTCACTATATACCAACGTACCTGTGGACGAGACAATCGGGATGATAGCAGATAGAATGTATCGTGACCCGGCTTGCACTCCTCTTGACAAGCCAGAAAGCATACTGAGGAAACTACTCGAAGCCTGCACTAAAGAGGCACCCTTCGTGAGCCCAGATGGGCACATGTATAAGCAAGTAGATGGGGTCGCCATGGGTTCTCCCCTAGGTGTCCTGTTTGCGAACTTCTACATTGGCACCATCGAGCAGAAGGTCTTAGTTGACATGGACTTGAAACCCGACATATACTGCAGGTATGTTGATGACATTTTTACACAGGTACCTGATGTCAGATGTCTGCAGCAGCTGAAGGAGGCATTTGAGCAGAATTCTGTGTTGAATTTCATGTACGAGATAGAGAACAATGGGAAGTGGCCCTATCTCGATGTAACAGTCTCGTACAGGAGCGGAGGCTTCCATACTGCAGTCTACACCAAAGAAACAAACATAGGAATGTGCCTCAATGTCAATCGTGACGGCCCAGACAGGTACAAGAAGAGTGTTGTCAATGCTTACATCGACCGTGCTCTCAGCCACAGCTCAGGATGGAAAGAAGTCGATGAAGAACTCTGTAGGGTAAGGCAAGTCCTAGTCAACAACGGCTTCTCTAACGGTTTCGTTGAAGACATAATAAAAAGGCAAAACGCCATGCAACCTCTGAAGAGTTAACCAACACAACACCTATACCCCCTATTACACTATTTTACAGGAACTTCTTTTCGACGGCTCATAAAACGGAGGAAAGGGTCCTGCAAGATATTGTTGATAGGAACATCATCCCTGACAAAAATCAGAAAATACAATTGATAATTTATTATAAAACCAAAACAACGGCCAATCTACTCATGAAAACTCGCAAGACACCAAGCAAAACACTTTGAAGGAGACCAACGTCGTCTATGCCTTTAAATGCTCACTTAGAGACTGTAAGCCCCAAAGAACTCAGTATATAGGCAAGACAACAACGTCTCTTTTTAGGCGACTAACAATGCATAAGCAACAGGGAGCCATCAAGGAACACATAATCTCTTCTCAAAACCAGACCATCAGCAGAGAAATCTTAACAAACAACACAGAAATCATCGATTGGTACGGCGATAGCAGGCGGCTTGACATCTGCGAGGCACTACACATCAAAAAGTCAACACCAGCAATTAACAGCCAATTCATGCACAACTATATTCTACCTACCTCAAGACCCCGAACCAATATGGAAGCAGCAAGAGGAAGTATGGGCCAATAGACCTTCTGCAGTTACTTCCATTCATATGTTCACTTATCCAATTTATACCCATTGTTTCGTGTTCTGTCTTGTGTTTGTCACCTCACCCAAAACTTTTGTACCATATCACCTCATCCAATAGAGTATAAGTACGAAGAATTTGTGTGTAAATTAAGTCTTTGAAAATGTAATACGAATTACGAAATGCGTTCAAGCGTCAGACAATTACAAAAAAAAAATCAGAGAACTGTTATTTTTATTACCACCGACAGTGAAGAAAAACATAAGAAATATTGAGAAGATTTGTGTTAGAATTATTACCCTTACCTTTTCGGTCATATTCAACAACATATGTTTACAAGAAAGACAGTCGGGGCACTCAGGTTAATCACAAGTGCGGACAAAATTTTGCCCAGGAATGAAACCACAGCCCAAGCATTGAGAGAAAAACACCCCCTCAGGGCCGTAGGTGGACCTTCCCCACAGGTCAGGGTCCCCCCTAACCAGGAACCTCTCGTCCTCCGGGAGTCAGAGGTTTATAAAGCTATCGTTTCATTTCCCCCGGGGTCCTCAGGAGGCTACACAGGGGTAAGACCTCAACATGTGAAGGAAATGGTGAACCCTGTTATTGGCCCAGCTGCAGAAGCGCTCCTGACAGAAATCACAACGTTTGTCAACAACTGCCTCGCCTGGTTAATCCCTGATGAAATCAAACCATTCTTCTTTGGTGCATCCCTATGTGCCCTGAAAAAGAAGGGGGGAGGGATCAGACTCATTGCCGTTGGTAATACCCTTCGCCGCCTAGTTGCAAGTTTTGCTGTCAGAAGTATCCGAATGGAAGCAGCCACCATGCTGCAACCCAACCAGCTGGGGTTTGGAGTCCCCCAAGGCTGTGAAGCAGCGGCTCATGCTGCACGAGCCTACATTAGCTCTCTTACTGAAGACCAGGCAGTAGTAAAATTAGATTTTAAAAACGCTTTCAACTCGGTCAAAAGGGAAGTAGTCCTCACTGTAGTCCAGGAACATTGCCCAATCATTCTCCCGTTTGTGTCAGCAGGCTACAGCAAAGACTCAACCCTCCTGTTTGGCAAACATGAAGTCACCTCAGCAGAGGGAATTCAACAGGGAGACCCACTTGCACCCTTCCTCTTTTGCATAGCGGTTCGAGAAATTACAACCAGACTGTCCAGTGAGCTCAACATCTGGTTCCTGGATGATGGCACTCTGGCAGGCACACAAGATTCCCTGCTGGAAGACCTGCAGCTGGTGAAGACACGGGGGGAGTCCATGGGTCTCGTTCTTAACCCCTCCAAGTAAGAAATTATTGCATCCAGTGAAGTAATTATTAGAGCAGTGAAATCAGTCTTACCAAAAGCCTCAGTCATTAAACCCACCGACAGCACACTACTTGGAGTACCTCTGGGCCACAATGCCATTGCTGCAGTCCTTGACGAAAAGTTTAGAGACCTAAAGAGGATGGAAGAGAGAATACTTGGACTCCCACGATGCCCTCTACCTTCTCACAAAGTGCCTTACCTTGCCCATGCTAACATACTTCTTAAGGTGTGCACCAACTTTTGGCAACCCACTTCTAAATCAATATGATGAGCTCCTCAGGTCAATATTCAGGAAGGCGTTCAACCTAGATTTAGATGAGTCAGTGGGACCAAGCAACACTACCAGTGAGATTTGGAGGGATAGGCATACGAAAGGCAACTGAAGTAGCACTTCCAGCATTCTTATCCTCATGTACAGCAGCCAACAAATTGGTAGGGCAGATCCTACCAGAGCATATGAGAGAGACAGTGGGAACTCATGATCAAACGTTCATCGAAGCAGCCAGACAATGGGACACCATTGGACACCCTCAACCCCGACCACAATTCCCAAAAGACCACAAGCAGGCCCACTGGGATAGCCCCATAATAGAAAAGATTGTCACAGCAATGATTGACAACGCTGATGTTGAAAACAAAGCCCGCCTCCAAGCGGTAACAGCACCCCACGCTCGGGATTTTTTATTTGCTGTGCCCAATGCAGCCCTGGGAACTCTCCTCAGTCATGACGCTCTCCGCATTGGAGTTGCCCTTCGCCTTGCGGCCCCCATCCTCACCGAACATAGGTGCATCTGCGGAACTGCGATGGCAGACCAATATGGTCGTCATGGTCTGGAATGTTGTAAATCACAGGGTAAAATTGCAAGACATAAAGAAGTCAACGACATCATCAGGAGGAGCCTCGCCACAGCCTGCTGCCCGGCACAAAGAGAACCGCACTTATCCAGACCTAACGACTCTCAGAAGCGCCCAAATGGGGTCACCTTGCTACCTTGGAAGAATGGTAAGCAAGTGGTATGGGACTACACGTGCGCTGCCACACTGGCCAATACCTACCTCCACTACAGCACACGTGAAAGCGGTGGTGCTGCTTCTTTCAGGGAATCGCAGAAAATTATTAAATTTTATTAAATAGCAGTCTGGCACACTGCTACAGCTTTGTTTCGATCGGCTCGGAGACCCTCGGTTCGTGGGGAAAATGTGCATTGAAGTTCCTGAAGGACTTGGGGGATAAATTGATCAGCGCTACAAAAGACCAGAGAGCAAAAAGTTTCTTGTTCCAGCGCCTCAGTGTTGCGATTCAGAGGGGAAATGCCTGTTGCGTCTTGGGCACTAGTCCAACTTCAGAGGAATTCGAAGAAGTGTTTGACTTGCAACAATGATTGAACTCGTCTGTGACATTCATCAATGTTTCCCATTGTCGTGTTTTTCAAGAGATCAATATATATATATATATATATATATATATATATATATATATATATATATATATATATATATATATATATATATATATTATTAAATATGACCGAAAAAGTAAGATTAATAATTCTAACACGAATTTTCTCGATCTTTCGTACATTTCTTTTCACTGTTGGTGGTAATTCAAAAATCAATTCTCCAAAATTCATTTTTATTTATAGTCTGACGCGACACTTGAGCGCGTTTCGTAAAACTTATTACATTTTCAAAGACTTTAGTTTACACATACACAACTGAATAGAACTTACACATCTCGATTTGTTTATATCTACATTTGAGTGAGGTGGATGGGGTGAGGTGGTATTAATAGGGTATTAATTTCATCAACACAAGACAGAACACGAAACAATGGGTATTGAATGGAAGGGATTGTAGAAAGTCTATTGGTCCATATTTCTTGATGCTTCTATATTGGAGCGGAGTCTTGAGGTGGGTTGTTATCTTGAGGTTATCTTGAGATGATTTCGGGGCTTTAGTGTCCCCGCGGCCCGGTCCTCGACCAGGCCTCCACCCCCAGGAAGCAGCCCGTGACAGCTGACTAACTCCTAGGTACCTATTTACTGCTAGGTAACAGGGGCATTCAGGGTGAAAGAAACTTTGCCCATTTGTTTCTGCCTCGTGCGGGAATCGAACCCGCGCCACAGAATTACGAGTCCTGCGCGCTATCCACCATGCTACGAGGCCCCCCCTATATATATATATATATATATATATATATATATATATATATATATATATATATATATATATATATATATATATATAATTATTAAATATGACCGAAAAAGTAGGATTAATAATTCTAACACGAATTTTTTCGATCTTTCTTATGTTTCTTTTCACTGTTCATGGTAATTGAAAAATCAATTCTCCAATTCATTTTTATTTCTAGTCTGACGCGACACTTGAGCGCGTTTGGTAAAACTTATTACATTTTCAAAGACTTTAGTTTACACACACACAACTGAACGATAACTGAATAGAGCTTAAACATCTTCGATTTTTTATACCTGCATTTGGGTGAGGTGAAATGTTACAACAGTTTTGGATGAGGTGAAAAGAAACTTTCAACACAAGACAGAACACGAAATAATGGCAAGGACGAAATAATGGCAAAACACGAGGACCTATGGCTATTCCCCGACCAAGAGATGGCTTCCTGAACCTTGCAGGAATCAACCTCACTGAGGACCAAGTCACTCTCCTAAATCTGGGTATAAACTGTCACGTTATGTCCAGACCAAGTGAGATGGCCCGGAAAGTGGAGTTGGAGATTCTGTTGGACGACATATTTGACCTCGAGACACAAAAGGAGGTCACCACCAAAGACACATTACAAGCAGAACTTATTGCGGAAGGAGGAAAGAATCGAGGCAACTACAGAAGCACCATTCTGTCCCCCGAGCTCAAAGCAGCAGCTAAGAGCCTTCGTGAGAACAAGGAAATAGTTGTCAGGAGAGGTGACAAGTCGCCAATATACGTAATTCTTAAAAAAGACGAATATCTGGCGAAAATGAACCTCATACTCTCTGACCAAACTAAATTCCAAAGGGTAACGAAGGACACTACATCCGAATTCAAAGCAAAGGTCAACAAATTGATCGAAACTGTGAACGCCAAGAAATCCGGACTCCACCTGCCAAAGATTATTGGGGAATATAAACCTGGATACGCGTATGGAAATGTCAAGACATATAAGCCTGGAAACCCACTTCGGCCAATCATCAGCCAGATACCCACACCCACGTACAGACTGGCGAAACGACTCAACGGCATGCTGACTCCTTATGTCCCTTGCGCCTTCAGCCTGAAGTCTCCAAAGGAATTTGTCGACTTACTGCGGGGAACACGGGCCACAGGGATAAGAGCCTCGTTGGACGTAGAATCACTGTTTACCAATGTACCTGTGGATGAAACAATCTGGATGATAGCGGACAGAGTGTATCGTGATCTGACCTGTACTCCTCTTTACATACCAGAAAACATTCTAAGGAAACTACTCCAAGCTTGTACTAAAGAGGCACCCTTCTTGAGCCCGGATGGGCACATGTATAAGCAAGTAGATGGGGTCGCCATGGGTTCTCCCCTAGGTGTCCTGTTTGCGAACTTCTACATGGGTACCATCGAGCAAAAAGTCTTAGTCGACATGAACTTGAAATCCGACATATACTGCAGGTATGTTGACGACATTTTTACACAGGTACCTGATGACAGACATCTTCAGGAGCTGAAGGAGGCATTTGAGCGGAATTCTGTGTTGCGTTTCACTTACGAGATGGAGAAGGATGGGAAGCTGCCCTTTCTAGATGTGACAGTCATGGAAAGGAGCGGAGGTTTCCGCACTGCAGTCTACACTAAGGAAACAAATATAGGAATGTGCCTAAATGCCAACAGTGACTGCCCAGATAGGTACAAGAGGAGTGTTGTTAACGCTTATGTCGACCGTGCTTTTAGCCACAGCTAAGGATGGAAGCAAGTCGATGAAGAACTCTGTAGAGTAAGGCAGGTCCTAGTCAACAACGGCTTCTCCAATAGTTTCGTTGAAGACATCATAAGAAGGAAAGTGAAACGCCATGCAACCTCTGAAGAGACAACTAACACAACACCTATACCCCCTATTAGACTATTTTACATGAACTTCTTTTCCACAGCTCATAAAATGGAGGAAAGGGTCCTGAAAGATATTGTTAATAGAAACGTTATCCTTACAGACAAAAATCAGAAGATACAACTGACGATTTACTATAAAACCAAAAAAACGGCCAGCCTACTCATGAGAAACTCACCTGACACAAAGCAGAACGCTTTAAAAGAGACCAAAGTCGTCTATGCCTTCAAATGCCCTCTTGGGGACTGTAAGCCTCAAAAAACTCAGTATATATGCAAGACAACAACATCTCTTTCCAGGCGTCTAGCGATGCATAAGCAACAGGGCTCCATTAAGGAACATATAATCTCTTCCCACAACCAAACCATCACCAGAGAAATCTTAGCAAACAACACAGAAATCATCGATAGATATAGCGATAGCAGGCGGCTTGACATCTGCGAGGCACTACACATCAAGAAGTCAACACCGGCAATCAACAGCCAATTAATGCACAACTATATTCTACCCACTTCAAGACTCCGCTCCAATATAGAAGCATCAATAAATATGGGCCAATAGGCCCTCTGCAATTACTTCCATTCTTACCTTCAATACCCATTATTTCGTGTTCTGTCTTGTGTTGAAAGTTTGTTTTCACCTCTTCCAAAACTGTTGTAACATATCACCTCACCCAAATGCAGGTATAAAAAATCGAAGTTGTTTAAGCTCTATTCAGTTATAGTTCAGTTGTGTGTGTGTAAACTAAAGTCTTTGAAAATGTAATAAGTTTTACCAAACGCGCTCAAGTGTCGCGTCAGACTAGAAATATAAATGAATTTTGGAGAATTGATTTTTCAATTACCATCAACAGTGAAAAGAAACAATAAAGATCGAGAAAATTCGTGTTAGAATTATTAATCTTACTTTTTCGGTCATATATATAAATATATGTCTACAGGAAAGACTACTACCAAAATATACTAATATATAAATATATATATATATATATATATTTATACATAATAATAATATGCATAATAATATTTCATTCACTTCTACCATAGGAGACTTGAACCACGAACCCTTAAAGCAGAAGACTGAAGCTCTATCAAATAAACTACTGAATACACTGAATACAGGAAAGTCTCAGAGATATACAACTGATTTCCAACTGCAGCTCGTCCTCCAAACAAAGACCCAAAAGTGATTCTATGCAGCCGTAAACCCACTGTTTATGAATGAAAAACGGTTTACACACGACTCACAACTGCTGACGTTCGAACACTTCCGAAACAAGTTTTTCACTGACGACTTGTGTTCGAACCACAACGCTGTAAACAGCCCCTGTAAATGCTTCACCCACGTTCCACAAATACAAATATTCGCCAACAAAACCTAAACACCTAGCCTAATCGAACCTATGTCTATATGCACAATATGCTAATATAATATAATATTAATTTATATATGAGAAATTTCCAGTTTTGAATGAACAACATGTAAAAATTTATGAATGCGTCTGTGGGGTCGACCGCTGGATGTAATGGATTTGAGTCGAGGACTGATTGTGCATAAACAGGGAGTTTGGCAGTTGCATTGAATCATTTTTGGGGTATGTTTATCAGGACGGGCTGTGTGCTAAAATACAAAATGTGAAAATTTTTGGGAGGTCTGACAATCCATTTTTGTACGCTTGACCAAATATTGCTTCAACTACTATCATTATGAGAGGATGGGCTGAACCCATTGGAAATATCAGCAACCAATGACTCTATCACAGAAAGGAGAGACACCTGGGGTCTGAGGTCCAAATATATGTCATACATTGAGGTCGTTCTCCCCTCGGGCGATGCGTGACGCAAAGTGGTGATAAAGCTGAAATAAACGGTGTTTATAGGACAGTGCTGTGGGACCCCGGAGACACGGGTCGTGTTTGTTGGCGCTCCCCTCACACCGCCTCTCCACACTGGCTCGACAGTACGAGACTTTCACCAGCAATATTTTCTGATTTGGGGACAATGGTCATTTATTGCTCTCGTTGCAAGGAAGATGAACATTTATTGTGATACACTATAAAGTATCAACTCCATGCATTACATACGCTTTTAATCTACTTTCTTTTATATATAAAGTTAAATGTAGAAGGTAAAAAAAATTATATATATATATAATATGTATATATATATATATATATATTGGTTGCAGTTTTTCTTGTAAACGTATGTTGTTGAACATGACCGAAAGGGTAAGATTAATAATTCTAACACGAATCTTCTCAATATTTCTTACGTTTCTCTTCACTGTAGAGGGTAATTGAAAAATTAACTCTCCAAAATAATTTTTTTTAGATTTTTATATATGGTCTGACGCCTAGAAGTGTTTCGTAAGGCTTCTAATATTTTCAAAGACTTGGTTTACACAAACATACGTCATGCTTTATATTTGTTATGGGTGAGGTGATATGATACAAATGTTTTGGGTGAGGTATTAATTGGGTATGGAAGGCATAAGAATGATAGTAACTACAGAAGGCCTATGGGCCCATACTTTCTCTTACTGCTCCTATGTTGGTTCGGGGTCTTGAAGTGGGTAGAATATAGTTATGTGTTAATTGACTGTTGATTGCTGGTGTTGACTTTTTGATGTGTAGGGCCTCGCTGATGTGGTGTCTCCTGCTACCGCTGTATGTATCGATGATTTCTGTGTTGTTTGTTAAAATTTCTCTGGTGATGGTCTGGTTGTGAGAAGACATTATATGTTCCTTGATGGAGCCCTGTTGTTTTTGCATTGTTAATCGCCTAGAAAGAGACGTTGTTAGCTTGCCTATATACTGAGTTCTTTGGGGCTTACAGTCCCCAAGTGGGCATGTGAAGCCATAGAAGACGTTGGTTTCCTTCAAGGCGTTCTGCTTGGTGTCCAGGGAGTTTTTTCATGAGTAGGTTCCCCGTTTTTTTGTTTTTGTAGTAAATTAAGAATTCTATTTTCTGATTTTTTTGTAGGGATAACGTTCCTATTAATAATATCTTTCAGGACACTTTCCTCCGTTTTATGAGCCGTCGAAAAGAAGTTTCTTTAAAACATTGTAATAGGGGGTACAGGTGTTGTGCTAGTTGACTCTTCAGAGGTTGCATTGCGTTTCAACTTTCTTTTTATGACGTTTTCACCATAACTGTTAGAGAAGCCAATGTTGACTAGGACCTGCCATACCCTATAGAGTTCTACATCGACTTGCTTTCATCCTGAGCCGTGACTGCAACCCTCCCCTGTACCCCCTCGTCCTCCCAACCATTCCTTACTCCCTCATTCCCTTTTCCTCCCCATCATCCCCTACTACCCCGTTCCCTCGTCCATCCAACCTCCCCGTCTTCTTGTTCTTCCCACCATCCCCCACTCCCCTATCCTCCCCATAATTCACCAGTCCCCCGTCCCCACCATCCACCACTCACCCATCCCTTCATCCTTCTCACTATTACCTCTCTCCTTCCCTCATCCACCCTACTATCCTCCACTCACATCCCCTCAACCTCTCCACCATTCCCCACACCATCATCCGATGATCTGATGTTCCCATCAGAAAAATGGGATCATCAAATGGTCTGATGTTCCCATTACTGGAAAATAAGAACAGTTAGAAAACGAAATGAAAAAAATGAAAAATAAAAAATAAACTCTACTTATGAAATGAACAATATTGTAAACAACACAGCTCAATTCCAATGCAATGTCACATAAAATAATTAATTCAAAATGAAAATATATAAAAACCTACGAAAATTCAATTTGTCAATGTAATCAGAAACATTGAAATGGAATTGTAACATATTTAGTATAGCGTGTGTTACTCTCACGTGCAACAGATGGAGCTGTTTTGGAAAACAACGCTTTTACCTGTCACAGGTGTGTGGCATCTATACTTATACTTTCGAAATGAACGGAATGGTATACAACACAGCTCAATTCCAATGCAATATATATTACTATATTTTGGTAGCAGTCTTTCCTGTAGACATATATTATTAAATATAACCGAATAAGTAAGATTAATAATTCTAACACGAATTTTCTCAATATTTCTTATGGTTCTTTTCACTGTCGATGGTAATTGAAAAATCAGTTCTCCAAAATTCATTTTTATTTCTAGTCTGACACGACACTTGAACGCGTTTCATAATAACTTATTACATTTTCAAAGACTTTAGTTTACACACACAACTATAACCTGCAAACACTACAACAGATTTTTACTATGCTATAATTCAAACGGCTTTTCATTTTATATACCAGCATTTGAGTGAGGTGATATGTTACAACAGTTTTGGATGAGGTGAAAACAAATTTTCAACACAAGATAGAACACGAAATATTGGGTAATATTGGGTAAAGTTAAAGGGAAAGAATGGAAGTAAATGCAAAGGGCCTATTGGCCTATATTTCTTGATGCTTCTATATTTGTGCGGAGTCTTGAAGTGGGTAGAATATAGTTGAAGTATAGAATATAAAATATATATATATAACATTCAAAGGAAACTACTCCAAGCTTGTACTAAAGAGGCACCATTCTTGAGCCCGGATGGGCACATGCATAAGCTAGTAGATGGGGTCGCCATGGGTTCTCCCCTAGGTGTCCTGTTTGCGAACTTCTACATGGGTACCATCGAGCAAAAGGTCTTAGTCGACATGAACTTGAAACCGGCCATATACTGCAGGTATGTTGACGACATTTTTACACAGTTTCCTGATGTCAGACATCTGCAGGAGCTGAAGGAGGCATTTGAGCGGAATTGTGTGTTGCGTTTCACTTACGAGATGGAGAAAGATGGGAAGCTGCCCTTTCTAGATGTAACAGTCATGGAAAGGAGCGGAGGTTTCCACACTGCAGTCTACACTAAGGAAACAAACATAGGAATGTGCCTCAATGCCAACAGTGACTGCCCAGACAGGTACAAGAAGAGTGTTGTTAACGCTTATGTTGACCGTGCTCTCAGCCACAGCTCAGGATGGAAGCAAGTCGATGAAGAACTCTGTAGGGTAAGGCAGGTCCTAGTCAACAACGGCTTCTCCAATGGTTTCGTTGAAGACATCATAAGAAGGAAGGTGAAACGCCATGCAACCTCTGAAGAGACAATTAACACAACACCTGTACCCCCTATTAGACTATTTTACAGGAACTTCTTTTTCACAGCTCATAAAACGGAGGAAAGGGTCCTGAAAGATATTGTTAATAGAAACGTTATCCCTACAGACCAAAATCAGAAGATACAATTGACGATTTACTATAAAACCAAGAAAACTGTCAACCTACTCATGGGAAACTCTCCAGATACAAAGCAGAACGCTTTAAAAGAAAATAATGTCATTTATGCCTAGAAATGCCCACTTGGGGACTGTAAGCCTCAAAGAACTCAGTATATAGGCAAGACAACAACATCTCTTTCCAGGCGATAAATGATGCATAAGCAACAGGGCTCCATTAAGGAACATATAATCTCTTCCCACAACCAGACCATCACCAGAGAAATCTTAGCAAACAACACAGAAATCATCAATAGATACAGCGATAGCAGGCGGCTTGATATCTGCGAGGCACTACACATCAAGAAGTCAACACCAGCAGTCAACAGCAAATTAATGCACAACTATATTCTACCCACTTCAAGACTCCTGCTCCAATATAGAAGCATCAAGAAATATGGGCCAATAGGCCCTCTGCAGTTCCATTCTTACCTTCAGTTTACCCAATTAATACCCATTGTTTCGTGTTCTGTCTTGTGTTGAAAGTTTTATTCACCACATCCAAAACTGTTGTAACATATCACCTCACCCAAAATGCGGGTATAAAAATGAAAAATGAAAGCTGTTTAAACCATAGCATAAGTAAGAACTCTGTTTACTGTTTGCAGGTAATAGTTGTGTGTGTGTATACTAAAAGTCTTTGAAAATGTAATAAGTTATTACGAAACGCCTTCAAGTGTCACGTCAGACTAGAAATAAAAATGAATTTTGGAGAATTGATTTTTCAATTACAATCAACAGTGAAAAGAAACATAAGAAATATTGAGAAAATTCGTGTTAGAATTATTAATCTTACTTTTTCGGTCATATTTAATAATATATATATATATATATATATATATATATATATATATATATATATATATATATATATATATATTATGCAAATAAGCCTGAATGGTCCCCAGGACTATATGCAACTGAAAACTCTGGGGTGTGAGTTTTCAGTCGCATATATTCCTGGGACCATTCAGGCTTGTTCGCATTTGTGTTCCTCACGTGTGCCCCAAAGAATGAGGTGATTTGATAAAATGCTATGCCCTAGATTACCATCCGAGTGCCGGCGGGGAAGTGGTTCAAATAGCTTTGGCTATCACTTCTTTAAGTCCGGTCGAGATGGTCAAGCGGATTAAGGCATCCTGTAGTTACCAGTTGCGTTGCTCCTGTGAGTATGGGTTCGAGTCACTTCTAGGGTGTGAGTTTTCAGTCGCATATAGTTCTGGGACCATTCAGGCTTGTTCGCATTTGTGTTCCTCACGTGTGCCCCAAAGAATGAGGTGATTTGATAAAATGCTATGCCCTAGATTACCATCCGAGTGCCGGCGGGGAAGTGGTTCAAATAGCTTTGGCTATCACTTCTTTAAGTCCGGTCGTGATGGTCAAGCGAATTAAGGCATCCTGTAGTTACCAGTTGCGTTGCTCCTGTGAGTATGGGTTCGAGTCACTTCTAGGGCGTGAGTTTTCAGTCGCATATAGTCCTGGGGACCATTCAGGCTTGTTCGCATATATATATATATATATATATATATATATATATATATATATATATATATATATATATATATATATAATATATATAATATAGCAGTCATTCCTGTGAACATATGTTGTTGAATATTATCGAAAGTGTAAGAATAATGATACTAACACGAAATTTCTAAATTTTCTTATGTTTTTCTTTACTGTCGAGGGAAGTTATTAAATGGTGGATATTAATAGGGTATTAAAAGTATCAACACAAAATAGTACAGGAATCAGTGGGTATAAGAAGAAGAAGAATGGTTAAGTAAGAAGATTAAGAAATAAGAAGAATGGGTATAAGAATAAATTTTCCTTTTCACAGTACATACTCAAATGCTCTAACTTTTCTAACAAACGTGACATAACTTAAGCGTTCCCTTTCTTTTAACCATTATTACATTTTTATTACACCCAACCAATCCTTATTTTTCGCCTTGTTCTTACCTTCCACTCAGAATGTTTGTGTGTGTGGTGTAGTCTTCATATCTTCTGCCGCGTTCTTGTGAATCATCGTCTGCAAATGGGTATAAATTGGATAAATTTAAATATAGGAAAGACCTGGGGTAAATACTGGTTCGGTAACAGGATTATTGATTTATGCAACCAATTACCGCGTAACATTTTATAAATATAAATAGGATTCCTGGATTGTTTCAAACGTAGGTTAGACATATATGTGAATGAGATTGGGTGGATATAAATAGGAGCTACCTCGAATGGGTCAATATGCCTTATGCAGTTACGTTGATTCTGAAGTTCTTATGCTGCTTGTGCATTGTTAGGCGTCTTGAAAGGGATGATGTTTTCTTTCCTATATATTGAAATCGGGGGACTAACAGTCCCCAAGTGGGCATGTGAGGGCACAGGCGACATTCGTCTCTTTCAAGGGGTTTTATTTGGCGTCAGGAGAGTTCTTCATGAGCAAGTCTTGCAGACGATGTGTCACAATAACGTATCAAAAGATTTGATAACCAAACCACACACATTATGATGTACGAATGATGATTCGGTCCGTCCTAGACTATTATCAAGGCATGTGATAGAAGAGAGGATGTTGTTTAAGATTCAGCTATTGGGAACAAAAAGTTCCAAGTATCACGGTCTATGGTGAGCCCGAAGTGGACTTACCTGGCACAGGAGCGGGGCTGTAACTGTGTGGAAGAGAGGAAGGTACAGGCATATAAATAATGTAAAAGAGTGAGAAAAGAGGCGAGGAGAAAACACTGGTAAGAGTAAGATGAATGGTAATAATAGGATGAAAGTTAAGAATGGGATGTATGTAGGAATCGGATGAGATAAGAAGACATTATTTTACTTTAAATCAATATGGTGTGATGGATCATTTTATTATTAGCAGTTTTCTCTGTTTTCTTCTTAAGTGCCGCTAATTTTAATGGTGTTTATTGCCTAATTTAATGCTCTTTTTGTTTACGTTCTCTTTGGTTTGTGTTATCTTAAGTTTATATATATATATATATATATATATATATATATATATATATATATATATATATATATATATATTCTCCCGACCATTTCAGCTGGATTGGTGTTTAGTCCTGTTTCATTCTCCGTTTACTAGAACAGTCTTAACTGATTCCCTGCCACAGCTTCCTGCTCTTCAGTCTTGCTCTCTGATTATATCTTAGGGGAAAATTCTAAGATAAAGTTTAATATCTAAACCTGCTCCTCTATCGGTATTTCTCGCCCAGAGTAAACAATGTATTAACTTTTAGGGTTATCATCCTCTCAGAAATATTCATGGACGCTGAATCGTTATTGTCAAAACACCAGACCTATGTCACTGGCCACAGAACAAGGTAAGATTTATCAAGAGCAAGCACTATGTCATTACAGTTATATTGTTCTCTAAAAGGATATGATGATAAAGATTTGGGATGGGACGGGGGTAAAGGAATGATGCCCAACCACTTGGACGGTCGGGGATTGAACATCGACCTACATGAAGGGAAGAGAATTATCAGGATAAAGCGCCAAGCCATTACGACTATATCGGGAAGGGACTGAGGAGGCGTCAGAATTTGGAATTGGACTGTGGGAACGAATGATGCCCAACCACTTGGACGGTCGGGGATTGAACACCGACCTGCATGAAGTGAAACCGTCACTCTTCCGTCCAGTCCAAGTGGTTGGATCGACCTGCATGAGGCGAAACCATCGCTCTACTGTCCACTCCAGGTGTAAAAGAACACCAACTCAACACTCCAGCTGATAGTGAACCACAACTCACATACGGCTCCTCATCTCGCGGGCAGATCATCCCGGGTCTTCTTCCCATCAACCCTGAAGCAGCAGCGTCCCGTGCAGGCGTTGTGAGGCCAGTAGAACAGGATGGATTAAGTCCTCATCCTCAGGGTGTCTAGTATGGGCAATAATAGATCTGAATAACCATTAAAATTTAATATATATCTAATGTAATGGTCCCAATGATATATCAAAACTATTATTTAAAAATTAATGTGCATTTTTACTTAATAAATAACAAAAATAATGACATGAAAAAATTTTGTGACTAAGGTCTGGTTCTGGGCTCTAACCCAATATGAGAACAAGAGCAGACTTGAGCCGTTAACGAACAGAAGTGTTCAATCCTACTCGAATCCACATAATTATATGTATTCCAGAAAATCAATGGCTAATGAAATCATATTTCATAAAATTAATAAATTCCTCTGCATACTTTCCTGTTATACAAATGTGATGTATTTAGAGTGAGGACGGGTTGCATATACAATATGCATATGTTGTTATTAATATTTAAAATTATTAGAGATAAAAAAGGTTAAACATAAATTTACAAATATAAAGTCTATCGTGACATAAATCATCGCAAATGGGCATCATTATTCTCACAGCCCATAATTCCCAGTAAACCAGGGCATAAATTACAATTTGCGTAAAACATGAATTCTGCACGCTGCAAAAATTGCTCCTATTTCAGCATAAATACTTAAGACCTCATAATCCTAGGTAAGCCAATGTCTTGCATGACACTCTGTTCTACTCACTATATAACCTACAGGAAGGCAAGGAACGCTGATGGGGCTTTTAATCTTGCAAAAGAAAACAAAGTTCAGCTCTCCAGTGATAAAGTCCCTTTAGCATACACACTCTATCACGATTAGTGTCAGTCTGAACAAAAATTGTTGGTAACAAAAATTTTATATAGAATCCCGGGAAATTTTTACCGCCGTAATTTCGATGAAACTTATAAATCCAAGTCAGAGCATCACTTAAGGATGCTATATATTTTAGAGGTGGATAGAATAAGGAAATATTCGCTAAGTTATCAGTAAATTTGTCCTTGGCAATATCCAAATTACAGAAGCTGTAAAGTGATCTTTTCCCTTTATTCGAATCTGGCAAACATAGTACATATGATTAAGAGGAAATTTAATATTTTTTTCTTCAGTTTATTATTATAATGATTTAGTAGAAGACATAGGCTTGGCACTCATCACTTCTATAATATAGAAGAAACTGAAGGGTTCTCCAAGTGTTGTTATTTACTCGTCTGCTGTTTGCCTGGTCAAACAGGAAACTGTAATTCACTTGTCACTATGCTATTGTGCATTTGTTACTTTCAATATTTTAAGTTTGAAAAGTAGAGTAAAATAATCGTTGTGTGTGTGTGTACTCACCTATTTGTACTCAGTTGTGTTTGTGGGGGTTGAACTTCGGCTCTTTGGTCCCGCCTCTGAACTGTCAATCAATTGGTGTACAAATTCCTAAGCCTATTGGACTCTGTCATATCTACATTGGAAACTGTGTATGAAGTCTGCCTCCAACACATCATTTCCTAATGCATTCCATTTGTTAACTACTTTGACTAAAAAATAGATCTTGTAGTACCTAAATGTGTCTGAGTCATTTGGGTATTCAATTTCCACCTGTGTCTCTTTGTGCATGTGCCTCCTGTATTAAATAAACTGTCTTTATCTACCCTCTCAATTCATTTGAGAAGTATGTATGTGGATATCATGTCTCCCCGAACTCTTCTCTCTTCCAGCAACGTGAGTTTTAACTCCTGTAGTCTCTCCTCGTAGCTCATACCCCTCATCTTGGATATTAGTCTGGTGGTAGACCTTTCAACCTTAAACAATTTAGTCTTGTGCTTGACTAGATGCGGACTCCATGCTGGAGCTGCATACTCCTGGGTTGGTCTGACATATGTGGCATACAAGGTTCTGAATGATTCCTTACACAAGTTTCTAATGGACGTTCTTATGTTGGCCAACCTGGCATATGCCGCTGATATTGTCCTCTTGATATGAGCTTCAGGGGACAGGTCTGGCGTGATATGAACCCCCAGGTCTTTCTCTCTGTGGGAAAATCCTAGCAAGTATTTATTTATTTGTATTATATTTTTTTTGTTAACTTAATAAATATTGTATTATTATGATGCTCAGTGGAATGTAATTATTGTTTCAGCTATGAGTGTATATATGATAAGCTATAATTGTTTACCTCTTGCTAAATATAAATTATACCACATATGGTGGCCTAATCTACAGTATTATTAAATTTTTCTACTTGAAATTTTTTTTTCTGTAAATTTTTAGTTGTGTTGTAGGTATGGCCTAATTAGGCTGGCTATGTTGTTTCCTCCTGCTACTGTTAGGGTGTGGCTACATGTGCTTCAGAGTGCCACGTAATGGCGCCTAACACTGTGGCACTGGTGTATAGTTAGGGTGGCAAGACACTTCACTGTGTGGGCCAGCTTATCTTTTCAGTAAGTCCAAATCACAATTTACCTCTGATATGAAGTTCATTAGTAATGGCACACTAACATATGAAGTACAGGTGTAACATGAGTATTGTGTGTGTGTAGTGATGAGAACTTTCTTTGTTGGGATGGAAGCCCCGTGTCTTAACGATATTTCCTACAATAATAATGACCAGTATTACATGCAATTGAAATACCGAAAGTTGTTCTTCCCTTTGTTAATGAGATCTTCAGTTGGTCGGATCGTAGGGGATCCTGTGTCGAAGCTCATAGGAAGAACTGTTCTGTGTTGTAAAAGTTGTCAGAGAAGGCCTCCCTGACTCATGCCATTGTTTACATTCTCTGCGTGAGTCGCCTCCCTCCTCCCTCAGCTGGCGTTCCAACAATGTTTACTGGTTTTATCTATATCTTAAGGAATAGGGAGTCAAGCTATATTCCTGGTGTATTTATTAATAATCAGTCCTGGTGAATAATATTTTATTAACTTTTAATACTAGACTGTGGTATAAAAGAAATGAGAGTTAATATTAACGTGTTGTTGATGACGTCACAAAATCCCATTCTCAAAATCCCAGTTACACATAAAGGGTAACTGTAATCTGTTAACGTGTGTGTCGGATTTCCGACACACTCTCAAATTCTTTAGGAATTTCATCTCCCAAATGGTACACTGTATCTGGCCTACTGCTCCCTACACATATCTTTATTACTTTACATTTGCTCAAGTTAAACTCTAACAGTCATTTTTTGGTCTATTCCTTCATTCTGTGTGTGTGTGTGTGTGTGCTGTGTGTGTGTGTGTGTACTCACCTAGTTGTACTCGCCAAGTTGTGTTTGCGGGGGTTGAGCTCTGGCTCTTTGGTCCTGCCTCTCAACTGTCAATCAACTTGTGATTCCTGAGCCTATTGGGCTCTATCATTTCTACATTTGAAACTGTGTATGGAGTCTGCCTCCACCACAACACTACTTAATGCATTCCATTTGTTAACTACCCTGACACTGAAAAAATTCTTTTTAACGTCCCTGTGGCTCATCTGGGTACTAAGTTTCCACCTGTGTCCCCTTGTTCGTGTTCCACCCGCGTTAAAGAGTTTGTCTATGTCCACCCTGTCAATTCCCCTGAGAATTTTGGAGGTGGTTATCATGTCTCCCCTTACTCTTCTGTTTTCCAGGGTTGTGAGGTTCAGCTCCCTTAGCCTTTCCTCGTAACTCATTCCTCTCAGTTCCGAGACCAGTCTGGTGGCATACCTCTGAATCTTCTCTAACTTCGTCTTTTGTTTAACTAGGTATGGACTCCAGGCTGGAGCTGCATACTCCAGGATTGGTCTTACATAAATGTAAGTGTGTGTGTGTGTGTGTGTGTGTGTGTGTGTGTGTGTGTGTGTGTGTGTGTGTGTGTGTGTGTGTGTGTGTGTGGTGTGTGTGTGCTGTGCGTGCGTGCGTGTGTGTGTGTGTGTGTGTGTGTGTGTGTGTGTGTGTGTGTGTGTGTGTGTGTGTGCTGTGCGTGTGTGTGTGTGCGTGTGTGTGTGTATTGATCGCAAGAGACCTGCAGAAAGTCACTCAAGCAATTTCCTAAATGTCTTTCCATTTTAACTTTGCGAACCTTTAATTTCTTATCCGGTCTCAGGAGGAAGACCTTCAATTGGTCACTCGTGTGGTATTTACCTTTTGTAGTTGGAGAGACAATCTAATATATTTAATGCTTGAAATTAATTCAAAATAATAGGACACGTCGCTACAACTCATAACTATAATTTTTATTAATCTTTTCTTATAATGTTTACAAGTATTGAAGAAAGTTATGAAATATTTACGGGTTGTATTACCTTATTATTTATCTCTTAAACTAACCAAGCATTAGAATGTTATTTAAGGGGTGCCTACAGGATAACATAACACCTCTCTTTAGCAGAGGTAAAGGAGATTTTCCCCCCATGGCGGAGACTGGAGGTTATTAAGTAATTACTTGTCACGAAGAAGTGGCTTGTTGATCAGAATTTTAAATCCTGTTGTAATTAGATCGCTGTTAAGAATCTTGTGTGTTCAATGTAATATTGACCCAGGATAGCCTCGGAATCTCTTGATGCAAAATGGATTTGTTGCGCAAATTTATAAAATGTCATACTCGACGTAAATTTTGTCGTCATATTGATTTTCTACTTGATAATAAGTTATTGATAGTTCTCCTGTCTTTTAAACTGTATATCCTATTTTCCTAAAATTAAAACAAAAAATTGTTTTAATTTGTTTAATTTCCTCATGATATCTCTAAATGGAATTTGCGGTATTTTATTATGTAGGCTATATATATTTAATCAGTGTTAGGCTATTAATATTACATTTTTATTGTAAAAGTAAATAATATACTAATAATTTTTGCAAGTTAATTTAAACCGTAAATTTATTAATTAAAGGTTTAGAACTTGTATATATGTAAACAATACTCCAGTATTAAATAAAGATTCTATATGAAAATTAAAATAATAATTTCAGTTTTGTGTTGATTTAAACCCCGACACTACATTGTTGACTCACGTTGGTCAACTTTGATTCGGCAATTAGTGTTCCCAAAGTTATGTTTAATGAGGCAATTATCAGAGTGCCAGAGTGTATACATTTTTCGAGTTGTATCATATGATAAATATTTAATAGGCTTTATATAGTTTTTGAGTTATATTCTGTCCACAGTGTGTTCATAACGTAATTTTGGCACCTTTACCATCTGCCTCCTTAACCATCTGACTCCTTTACCATCTGACTCCTTTCCCATCTGACTCCTTTCCCATCTGACTCCTTTCCCATCTGACTCCTTTCCCATCTGACTCCTTTCCCATCTGACTCCTTTCCCATCTGACTCCTTTCCCATCTGACTCCTTTCCCATCTGACTCCTTTACCATCTGACTCCTTTACCATCTGACTCCTTTACCATCTGACTCCTTTACCATCTGACTCCTTTACCATCTGACTCCTTTACCATCTGACTCCTTTACCATCTGACTCCTTTCCCATCTGACTCCTTTCCCATCTGACTCCTTTACCATCTGACTCCTTTACCATCTGACTCCTTTACCATCTGACTCCTTTACCATCTGACTCCTTTACCATCTGACTCCTTTACCATCTGACTCCTTTCCCATCTGACTCCTTTACCATCTGACTCCTTTCCCATCTGACTCCTTTCCCATCTGACTCCTTTACCATCTGACTCCTTTACCATCTGACTCCTTTACCATCTGACTCCTTTACCATCTGACTCCTTTACCATCTGACTCCTTTCCCATCTGACTCCTTTACCATCTGACTCCTTTACCATCTGACTCCTTTACCATCTGACTCCTTTACCATCTGACTCCTTTACCATCTGACTCCTTTCCCATCTGACTCCTTTCCCATCTGACTCCTTTCCCATCTGACTCCTTTCCCATCTGACTCCTTTCCCATCTGACTCCTTTACCATCTGACTCCTTTCCCATCTGAACGTGTCACAATCTGGTTTCTTCACCATCTAGCTTCCTTGCTGTATGGCTCCTCCATCCTCTGGCTCCACCACCCTTTGGCTTCTCCACCCTCTGGCTCCTCCACCCTCTGGCTCCACCACCCTCTGGCTCCACCACCCTCTGGCTCCACCACCCTCTGGCTCCTCCACCCTCTGGCTCCACCACCCTTTGGCTCCTCCACCCTCTGGCTCCACCACCCTCTGGCTCCTCCACCCTCTGGCTCCACCACTCTTTGGCTCCTCCATCCTCTGGCTCAACCACCCTCTGGCTCCTCCACCCTCTGGCTCCTCCACCCTCTGGCTCCTCCACCCTCTGGCTCCTCCACCCTCTGGCTCCTCCATCCTCTGGTTCCTCCACCCTCTGGCTCCTCCATCCTCTGGCTTCTCCACCCTCTGGCTTCTCCACCCTCTGGCTCCTCCACTCTCTGGCTCCTCCACCCTCTCGCTCCACCATCCTCTGGCTCCTCCACCCTCTCGCTCCACCATCCTCTCGCTCCTCCACCCTCTCGCTCCTCCATCCTCTGTCTCCACCACCCCTCTAGCTCTTCCATCCTCTGGCTCCTCTACCCTTTGGCTCCTCCACCCTCTGGCTCCTCCACCCTCTGGCTCCACCACCCTCTGGCTCCACCACCCTCTGGCTCCACCACCCACTGGCTCCTCCACCCTCTGGCTCCTCCACCCTCTGGCTCCACCACCCTTTGGCTCCTCCATCCTCTGGCTCCACCACCCTCTGGCTCCACCACCCTCTGGCTCCACCACCCACTGGCTCCTCCACTCTCTGGCTCCACCACCCTTTGGCTCCTCCATCCTCTGGCTCAACCACCCTCTGGCTCCTCCACCCTCTGGCTCCTCCACCCTCTGGCTCCTCCACCCTCTGGCTCCTCCATCCTCTGGTTCCTCCACCCTCTGGCTCCTCCATCCTCTGGCTTCTCCACCCTCTGGCTCCTCCACTCTCTGGCTCCTCCACCCTCTCGCTCCACCATCCTATGGCTCCTCCACCTTCTCGCTCCACCATCCTCTGGCTCCTCCACCCTCTCGCTCCTCCATCCTCTGTCTCCACCACCCCTCTAGCTCTTCCATCCTCTTGCTCCTCTACCCTTTGGCTCTACCACCCTCTGGCTCCTCCACCCTCTCGCTCCTCCGCCCTCTGGCTCCACCATCCTCTTGCTCCACCACCCTCTGGCTCTACCACCCTCCGGCTCCTCCATCCTCTTGCTCCTCCACCCTCTGGCTCCTCCACCCTCTGGCTCCTCCACCCTCTGACTCCACCTCCCCCTGGCTCCTCCACCCTCTGGCTCCTCCACCCTCTGGCTCCTCCACCCTCTGGCTCCACCACCCTCTGGCTCCTCCGCCTTCTGGCTCCTCCACCCTCGAGCTCCACCAACCTGTGGCTCCTTCACCATGTTACTCCTACACTGGTTCCTCCTCCACCATGTTACTCCTACACTGGTTCCTCCTCCACCATGTTACTCCTACACTGGCTCCTCCTCCACCATGTTACTCCTACACTGGTTCCTCCTCCACCATGTTACTCCAACACTGGCTCCTCCTCCACCTGGTTCCTCCACTGACCGTCAAGGGTAGCGGA
This sequence comes from Procambarus clarkii, assembly GCF_040958095.1. NCBI lineage: Eukaryota > Metazoa > Arthropoda > Malacostraca > Decapoda > Cambaridae > Procambarus > Procambarus clarkii. Next base: position 52,365,232 of record NC_091151.1, on the reverse strand, counting down.
GGTCTGTGACTCGGGCGAGTATATTGCTTAGTTAAACAATTCATTATTGTTGACCATCAGGGTGTTGGCTCTGTTCTGTCTCAACTTCTGTGACCATGAACTATGGCTAATCTAAAAGACTTGCGGCTATTTCCCCTTAAATGGCAGCTGCTACTACATTCTGTTTCCATGGAATGGTGATTTTTGAATGGTGACTCCTGAATAGTGACTCTTGGATGATGACTCTGGAATGGTGACGCTGAAATGGTGACACTAGAATGGTGACTCTTGAATGGGAACTCTTGAATGGTGACACTTGATTGGTTACTCTTGAATGGTGACTCTAGAATGGTGACTCATGAATGTTGACGACTGAATGGTGACTCTTGAATGGTGACTCATGAATGTTGACGACTGAATGGTGACTCTTGCATGGTGACGCCTAAAGGGTGATTCTTGAATGGTGAGCCTGAAAGTCTAGCCTGAAGGTTTGCTTGAGGACTAGCAAACCATCCAACTGGATTCTTATTAAAAACAAGTAACGTTTGGTAATCTGTGAGAACATGAATGGGGTAGTTATAAATTGCATCGTTAAAAATGAGTACGGGTTCACCCTAATCTAACCAGTCAGTGGCACTGTCATTCCTATCTTCCTTTGTTAAAGTACAACTGGCATAAGCTACTGAATGATCTGTCCGTCAAATTGTTTTAAGTAATTCAGCACCCAAGGCTCACGTCACTGGCGTCAGTAATTAATTAACGTGAAAGTTTGAAAAATGTGGGTACCTAAGAACAGGTGAAGAGATCAGTGAGGCTTTGAGGTTACTGGAAGACAAACTCCAGTTTGAAAAGTGGAACAGCTGTCTGAGAGAGTCCAGCAAATGAATACACGATAGAATCCCGCAAAACCTGGGAATTGTCTCAGTGCTTCTGTTACGTGGCTTCAGAAAGTCGCAGGCAACAATAATTTTAGATTCATCCAAGATAATTAATGATGGGGTTACTGTATGTCCTAAGAACTTATTATTTCCTGTAAAATATGCACTTTGAGAGTTTTATCTTACGATTTGATTCTTCAAGTTTTGTAAATCCTCGATCGAGATTCTGAAAATGATTCAGGATGTCTTGTGACATTATTATTAAGTCACCGAGATACACTAGATGAGTGTGACCTATCAATCTGGGGAAGAGGTTCGTCATAAGCCTGGAAAAAAGAATCCCATTTGGCAAGTCAAATGGGAATTTTTTGAAACGAAAATAACTTGGGAGTGGTGACGTCCATAAACTGTTCACTGTTCTCACCAGGCAAACTTGCCAGAATACTTGCAACAGATATAATCAGGTTGAAAACACCTTGATTGGTCATATACTTTGTAATAAATCATTTAGGACTGGGAGTGTAAACGATCAAGTATAGTTACGTTATTTAACTTCCGGTAATCAATGACTGGTCTCTATGTCCCATCTCATTGCGACACAAGAAACACAGGAGCATTCCATGGCGGGATACTCAGCTCGATCACATAAATTAGTTTAGTTAAGTGCTCAAGGGAATTTTGTAAGTAATAGGAGGTGTGAGACCCAGCTTCTCTCCTCGTAAAGCTGCAATTGCTCTGTTCTTGTTGAAAATCTCTTAAAGCTGAACCAGTGAGTCAGGGAAATCAGTGGGATTGAGGTGTTATACTTGCATCTTGGGACCAGATCCACTTTCTCCTGGTGTGAGTACACACATCCAAGATCCTTGGAGACCACCTCCACCACTCGCACAAGCAGTGGGTGAAATCTATAACATGAGTGACTGAAGATGGATAACGTCCCTGCTAGTGTTTGCGTTACTCAACAAAATGACACTATCCGGCACTGCATATCAGGAAGATCAACACACAAGTACGGTTCACATTAAATGAACAAATCCACAAGGGCCGTGACGAGGATTCAAACCTGCGTCCGTAAGCATCCCAGACAGGTTCGAATCCTGGTCACGGGCCTTGTGGATTTGTTCATTTGATGCATCACGTTAGTGTGATCTCTGTGTGTAATGATGTAAGGGCGAAGAGGGAGAACGGCCTATTGACATAGCTCGGGTGCAGGGGGGGGGGGTTGTTATGTAAAATCCTGGTTTGTGCCTCGGAGAGGCTACGGGATCCAGTAAGTTCAGTAGAACTTTGGTTTCAACCCTTTTACCCTGTCGTAGCTCAGTCGGTTAGGGCAGTGTCTGGGATGCTCCCGGACGCAGGTTCGAATCCTCGTCAAGGCCCTTGTGGATTTGATCATTTGATGCACCACGTTAGTGTGATCTCTGTGTGTAACGGTTTACATTACATGTGAACGGCTGTGATATCTGATAATTCAGGCACTCTCTCCTTCAAGCACTCCCCTCCCTCCCTCAAGCATTCCCTCAGTTTTAACTCTTACTCTCGTGAGAAGTCGAAGGTGAACACAGTGTTGGTGACTAGAGAACCACTTACCTGATTGAGGGAAGCTGGTAGGTAAGTGAGACGAGGAGAATCTATCCGGGTGTGGCTATTCATTGTCCTGCATCTCTGCACAGCTCTCACTTCAAACATGTGCCTGTTTTCTCAGGTGACTGTTGGCTCCTGTAACTTGTGCTGGGCAGGCTAACCCTATCAAGTCTGTTACTTACAAAATGGGTATAATCTTCATGACTAATGAACTCGTAGCCCATGCGATGCATGCTACATAATGGTACTACTTAGTCTTCGACGGTAATGCTGCAACGATGGGGAAGCAAGGCAATATTCTGATCAGTCATGGTATATAACTCTAGTAATATATCTCCCTTGTAAATGGATATTATCAGGGGGTGAAGGGAGTTGGGGAGGTTTCTTTGTACATACGGTGAAACTCGGTTATTAGAGCCAACCTGATATTCGCATACCATCAAACAGCGGTCCCAACCACTCCCTGATAGAACAAAGAGCCGACCTCGGCAGCCGCGCTCCTGCAACCTAGGTCGACCACCAATGGACACTGGAGTGCTTGCAATTATTTAGGAGATTACCCTGGTAAGCGTCTGATTCTGGGAGAGGGGTTCAGGGGTACGGCTCACGCTACCTTGTTGTCATGAGAACACATCCACTCTTGAGCCGCCATGACTCCCCGCACTCTCTTTACTGTGGGATGATCAATCAATCCCCTTTAGTTAATTATAGTCCACTCTCACCCATGTTATAACAATGTCTTTCTCTCTGTGTCTCTAGCCAGGAAGCCTCGCCAAGACAAGAGCAAAAGCCAGCTAACAAACCAAACATTTAATACAATATAACACACACAGTATAGATACAGGAAAAGTTATAAAACAATACAACCTCTTGGGCTGCTATCAACTGATAACACTCCGATATCGCCTTATGTCTCCACCCTATAATTGTATCAGGCTGCTACTTAAAGTTCGGCTTACAGCCTTCTGCTCCCTTCACTGCTTTAGGCTGCAATACAGAGCAGAATAAAATTTTCACATATTTCCTACTCTTGAAGTTCCTCCTTAAATGTCAGTGAAGCTTTCTTGAGGTTATCTTGAGATGATTTCGGGGCTTTAGTGTCCCCGCGGCCCGGTCCTCGACCAGGCCTCCACCCCCAGGAAGCAGCCCGTGGCAGCTGACTAACACCCAGGTACCTATTTTACTGCTAGGTAACAGGGGCATAGGGTGAAAGAAACTTTGCCCATTGTTTTTCGCTGGCGCCTGGGATCGAACCCAGGACCACAGGATCACAAGTCCAGTGTGCTGTCCGCTCGGCCGACTGGCTCCCTCCATGACTTTCTCCAAACGCTTCACGCAAACGACGTGTAGCTCCCTACACTACTCGAAGATTCACTGTGTTTCTGGAGTTCCATTCCTTAACTTGAAGTCCTGCACCACCTTGCAGTTCAGCTCCCACTAAGAGTTTCAGCTCACACTTGGAGTTCAGCATACACTCCTCCTCTGGTATGAAGTTCTCTCACTAACATCTCCCAGACAAACCGTTGTAGTTCCAACACAAACGTTGCAATTCTCCCATACAAACGTTGCAGTTCTCCCATACAAACGTTGCAGTTCTCCCTACACAAACCTTCAAATCCATCGTCATGCTATAATAAACGTTTTCCTAACAAAACATAATTAAATGTATTCACTGAAAGTTTAACTCCTCCATCCGATTTCTCTTTAAACACAGTTGCGTCGCCGCGACGGTACTCCCCCATCCTGGGCGGGGTCCACTTGGGAACATGTCCAGACACATATGGACGTCTCCCTGGTCGCAAGGCTTCCCCCGTTAGTCAGCACTTGACCTTGGGCGAGGGCGGATGTATCACTCCTTCCTACAGCAAGCTCTCTTATCTCTTACCTCTTATTTGAGTTCACAATCACAATAAAATATATGTCCTACATGCATTTGCCATGATTGCTGGGCACACGCTAAAACACAGACAACCACTGTAACAATTGTTATATTAGCTTACCGCAGAATTTGTATCTCGAGGGCACTCAGCTGCGGGGCTCCCAGACGTCGCTCTCTAAGACATCCAACAAAGTTTCTTTATGACGGCCTCACAGCTCTTCTGCTCCTGACTTGAGTACATTAAGTCGTCCAACAGGCTTCACATATAAACGCCTGCTTGATTCACTCCTCTTGAAGGAGCACACAGTCAGGGTTCCTCCTACTGCCAGGAGCTCAACAAAGCACAACCCTCTCTCATGACTTTTGCGACTCAAGTAAGGTCATGACGTCCTGTATTCCCATGTCATGTCACCAAAGTATCGATATCTCATTTCCTGTTACTTATTCACATGCTCATCCTCTGTTCATATTTTTAAACTATTCACTGACGTTTATTACATATTTAATATATGCATTTTTCCTGTAACCTCTCAATCAGGTCCAGAATGCAGAATAACTCTCTCTCTGGAGTAGACTCGTTCCACCCAGGCTACATGGGGTCATAACAATACCAACCACAAAACATGTTAATATAAATATTATTCCTGTAGCTTGAGTGGAAGGTTTACTTCCCCTTTGACAATTACTTCAGTACCGGACACCCACTCAGAAATGATATGGATGACTCACTCAGTATAACAGAACGCTTATATATACAAGATCTCCAAGTACTCAGTGCTGATCAATATTCATCCTAGAACCTGAGCCTGCAAAGACTTTTAAGACTCTGCAATATGTTGATGCACAGAAAATATGACCATTACTGGAAATTGTACTGTTCATACTTTGTGGCTTGCCTGGTCTATGATGTCTGTATTGAGTTCCTGTCGAAGTCCATTAGTTTCCGTCATTAACAGTATCTGGTCTATTGTCAGTATTCTCCTCAGTCAAATGTTGAAATTCATTTAGGGTTGCTAGTGAATGAACAGGAAGGTGATTGGCATTGACTGCCTGGATTGGGTCAGGAAGCGACTTCGAGCTCCCACGACGATGAGCCATGGACAGTCTAAACTCAATAGTTTTAAGATCTGGTATTGGGTGCAAAATTTGCCTTATTGGTAACTGTCATAAATGCTGCGCACTTTATCACGATTGACTACTGGTATTGTTACTCTGAGATGACCTTCGTCGAGTCCTGCATGGTGAGATGTGGAGATTTTGAGGTATTTCCATGATTAGGCGACCAAGAAAACTATTTAGGTGGGACAGTTCCTTAAGGTTGGGATCAGGGTGGAGACTAGCAATTCCTTTACCAAAGGGCTTTGTTCTCACAATTATAACAAGCTGCAACATTCCGATATGGACTATAATGTCGAAGATATATATGAGCAGGAGAATAATTTTGCTGGTCACGACAACCTGTGTACCTTCTTGGCTTAAACGTTTGTGGTCTCTGTGAAGGGGGATGCTGAGGACCTGTGACCACCTTTACTGTATCATCGGGAAGGCCAAGAGTGAGTATTCCGAGACACTTCATTACCTGCGGCATTTTTCATAGCTTCTAAAACCTGTCCTTTTTCATGTTGGGAACAAATTATTCCTTCTCTAGCTGACTAACTCCTGAATACCAACACACTGTTAGGTGAACAAAGGCATTAGGTGAAATGAAATGTGGCCAACTATTTCTGTCCCGCCCAGGAGTCGAACACGGAATTCTCGATTGTGCGTCGAGAACGGACTCGACTGCACTACCGGGACCCTTCATATCTTTTGAATTAACACATATGAGTCTAAATTTCTTTTGTTAAGAAACCAACATTTTAAAAAGTTCATGAATTCTAACCATGCCAGGATATGCTCACATGCTTACGCCTTAACAACCTCTTTTGTGTCACCTCAAGTGTGATCAGTAGCTGACCCGGCAAATGCAGAACAGTCGGGGTCAGTAGGAATAGAGTATCTAGCAGTTGTCCTATTCTCGATTCTATATTTTATCTAAGACTTTAGAAACTGAGCACGGCAATAAAAGAGCAGGATGGCCATATTCTGGGTAGTTCTGGTCCCAGTAGTTGCTCTACCTGTCCCTTCTTGAGCTGCCTTAGTCTGTCATTGTTAATAATGGTGAGTTTCCTTGTGACCTCAAATTGTAGTAAGTAACAGCTAAATACCTAAAAAAATAAACACTAAAAAAATTCTTTGCATGCAGTAATCAATTACTGTTGGCTACAGATTGCAACAACTGCTCAAAAGCATCTAGTGAGTTTTATTTAAAAATTGTTGCACAAAATACCAAAAAAAATACCAAAATTATTGCAAGGACTCAGTGAATGAATGAATGAATGAATAGCACAAGAAGCTGCCAACTTGGCAGCTTCTTGACTGCTACCTGCTAAGACTGCTACCAAAATATACTAATTTAAAACGCACGACCCAGCAGCAAGAAACCAACCCTTCACGATAAAATATCGCCAAGATCTGATTCGAAATCAGATACACAAGGCACAAAATGAGATGAACGATAGCGAGGCGCAACTACTTCATGCTACAGACCAATGGAGAAACACCAACATCGACGAAGACCTCCGTACTCAAATTGACCAACACCTCGACATTCTTTCAGATGGACATCGCCACAGCACCGAAACCAGGATCATCAAGAAACTGACATTATTTGGAGGACCTATGGCGATTCCACGACCCAGAGATGGCTTCTTAAACCTTGCTGGGATCAACCTCACTGACGACCAAATCACTCTCTTAAATCTGTGTATAATCTGTCACGTTATGTCCAGACCAAGTTAGATGACCAGGAAAGGGGAGTTGGAGATCCTATTGGACGACATATTCGCCCTCGAGACGCAAAAGAAAGTTACCACTAAAGACACCTTGCAAGCGGAACTTATTGCAGAAGGAGGGAAGATTCGAGGTAACTACAGAAGTACTGTTTCCCAAGCTCAAAGCGGCAGCTAAGAGCCTTCGTGAGAACAAGGAGATAGTCGTCAGGAGAGGTGACAAGTCGCCAATATACGTTATTCTTAAAAAAGACGAATATCTTGCAAAAATGAACCTCATACTCTCCGACCAAACTAAATTCCAAAGGGTAATGAAGGACATAACAGCCAAATTGAAAACGAAGGTAAACAGATTGATCGAAACAGTGAATACCAAATCCGGACTCCACCTGCCAAAGGTTATTGGGGAAAACAAACCTGGTTATGCGTATGGGAATGTCAAGACCCACAAGCCTGGAAACCCACTTCGGCCAATCATCATCCACACCCACATATAGACTGGCTAAGCGACTCAACTGCCTGCTGACTCCTTATGTGCCTTGTGCTTTCAGCCTAAAGTCTCCAAAGGAATTCGTTGACTTCCTGTAGGGAGCACGGGCCACAAGGATAAGAGCCTCTTTGGATGTAGAGTCACTGTTTACCAACGCACCTGTGGATGAAACAATCGGGATGATAGTGAACAGATTGTATAGTGACCCGGCTTGTACTTATCTTGATATACCAGAAAACATACTAAGAATTCTACTCCAAGCCAGCACTAAAGAGGCACCCTTCTTGAGTCAACATTGGCACATGTATAAGCAAGTAGATGGGTCGCCATGGGTTCTCCCCTAGGTGTCTTGTTTGAGAACTTCTACATAGGAACCATACAGCAGAGGGTCTTAGTTGACATGGACTTGAAACTCGCCATATACTGCAGGTATGTTGACGACATTTTTGTACAGATACCTGATGTCAGACGTCTGCAGCAGCTGAAGAAGGCATTCGAGCAGAATTCTGTGTTAAGTTTCACTTACGAGATGGAGAATGATGGGAAGCGGCCCTTTCTAGATGCATCAGTCAGGGAAAGGAGCGGAGGCTTCCACACTGCAGTCTTCACTAAGGAAATAAACATAGGAATGTGCCTCAATGCCAATTGTGACTGCTCAGACAGGTACAAGAGGAGTGTTGTCAATGCTTAAGTCGACCGTGCTCTGAGTCACAGCTCAGGATGGAAGCAAGTCGATGAAGAACTCTGTAGGGTAAGGCAGGTCCTAGTCAACAACGGCTTCTCTAACAGTAATGTTGAAGACGTCATAAAAAGAAAGGTGAAACGCCATGCAACCTCTGAAGAGTCAACTAACACAACACCTGTACCCGCTATTAGAATGTTTTACAGAAACTTCTTTTCGATGGCTCATAAAATGGAGCAAAGTGTCCTGAAAGATATCATTAATAGGAACATTATCCGTACAGACAAAAATCTGAAAATACAATTGACAATTTACTATAAAAACAAAAAACGGCCAATCTACTCATGAAAAACTCCCCAGACACCAAACAGAACACTTTGAAGGATACCAACGTCGTCTATGCCTTCATATGCCCACTTGGGGACTGTAAGCCCCAAAGAACTCAGTATATAGGAAAGACGACAACGTCTCTTTCTAGGCGATTAACAATGCTCAAACAACAGGGATCCATCAAGGAACATATAATAATATAATCTCCTCTCACAACCAGACCATCACCAGAGAATCTTAACAAACAATACAGAAATCATCGATAGATACAGCGATAGCAGGTGACTCGACATCAGGGAGGCACTACACATCAAAAAGTCAACAGCCAATTAACGCATAACTACATTCTAACCACTTCATGACCCCGAACCAACATAGCAGCAGCAAGAGAAAGTATGGGCCAATAGGCCATCTGCAGTTACTTTCATTCTTATGCTTTTCATACCCAATTAATACCCACCTCACCCAAAACATTTGTCATATCACCTCACCCAAAACAAATAAAATGCATGATGTATGTTATGTGTAAACCAAGTCTTTGAAAATGTAAGAAGCCTTACGAAATGCTTCTAGGCGTCAGACTAAAAATAAAAATGTAAAAAATTAATTTTGGAAAGTTAATTTTTCAATTACCATCGACAGTGAAGAGAAACGTAAGAAATATTGAGAAGATTCGTGTTAGAATTATTAATCTTACCCTTTCGGTCATATTCTACAACATATGTCTACAAGAAAGAATGCTATCAAAATATACTAATATATATATATATATATATATATATATATATATATATATATATATATATATATATATATATATATTTATATATATATATAATATAATATATATATATATATATATATATATATATATATATATATATATATTTATATATATATATAATATAATATATATATATATATATATATATATATATATATATATATATATATATATATATATACATATATATATATATATATATATATATATATATATATAATATAATATATATATATATATATATAATATAATATATATATATATATATATATATATATATATATATATATATATATATATATATAATATATATACAAATTTGGCTACAGCTGGGTATCTAGCACAAAGGGAACCTCAGTTGAGCAGACCTGACAACAGCCAAAAACGCCCAGATGGAGTCACCATGCAGCCATGGAGGGAAGGTAAGCAGGTCGTGTGGGACTGCACGTGCGCATCTATATTGGCTGATACCTATCTACCTTACAGCACAGCTGAGGGAGGCGGGGCGGCCACCTTCAGGGAGACAGAAATCCCTAGCAAGTACCGGGTTATCCTCATCTTCAGGTTATCTTCAGATGATTTCGAGGCCTAGAAATAGATTTCGAGGGACCTGGAACGTTGTTACAGGTTCGTGCCGATGGGTTCTGAGACCCTGGGCGCCTGAGGTAAATGTTCACTAAAACTCCTAAAGGAGGTGGGCGAGGTGCTCATTAGGGAAAACTAAAGACTCAAGAGCGGCCAGTTTCCTGTACAGCGCCTCAGTTTCGTGATCCAGAGAGGAAATTCATGTTGTATCTTGGGCACGCACCTAACCTCTGAAGAGCTGGATGAGATCTTCGAACACTAATTGTTACATGTCTGTGTTTTTTGTAAACTGTTGCATTGTACTAAAATAAAATTCATAAAAAAAACGAATAGGGGTGGTAGGAGAAGAAAATATTTAAGTGTTCAGTGGGAATCCACAAGGTCTTCTCTGAATACTCTTTATTTTCTTCTTCCTAGCTATGGGTAAAAGTTGCAATGGCATGATATATCAATAAGATAATGATTTTAAGCAAAATGAGGTGACTCGAACCTGCGTTCTGGTGAGCCCAGACACCAGTTTTAATAAACTCGGCCACGATAGTTCAAAAGCCTATCAACCCAGAACTCAACTGAATTCACTAGGTGGTTCTGGAGGCCTGAACCGGTGCCGAACCAGGATTTTACGATAGGCCCGCCTACACTCAGGCCTTCGGGTAATGGGGTGTAAAGGTAATCACACCCTGTCGACCCTCCTTCACATAACAAACAAATCACAATTATGGTGTGATGCATAAATGAAAGAATCATTTTGGGGCGTTATTGTAGGGTTTAAGATTTCAGAAAACAATGTCGTGATACGCTACCAGACTGCTGCTGTAACTGACATTCCTGGTACGTTCGGTCGTCTCGCCCGCCTCTCCGTCTCAACCACTACTTTAACGTGTCCATTAACTAGCTTTCTATTCCTTTGTGCCCCGAGTTTAACCCACATATATTGAATTATTATTAGTATTTTTCATCTATTTATTTGCATTTTCACAATTTATACGTCTTGAAAGATCTGTTCGTTTTTCAGACAGTTTCTGCTAAGCTCAGTCTAAATGAATCTCTTGACATAAATATTTTGGTGGACTGAGCCTCCCCTCTCTTGCACAGTACTGACCATCAGGGATTTGCGCGAAAGTTTTCTTTCATTTCAAAATTCCAATTTAGAATATATGAATTGAACGAGGTAGGAGCATTATTTGTTAATTTTATAGTTAAAGTATACCATGGAAAAGTTCTCCGGCACCTTAATAGACATGAACATTATTTTAAACAAATGATCACCTTGTCAACTTCATTTTATTACCAATCATATATTCAAAGAAATATTAACTCAGGTCTTTTCTGAATGTAAACTTGTATAATATATCCTATAAGTCGTGTTAAACTATATGTTATATTGTAACAAGTGAGGCTTCGAGTCCCCTTTAGTATCTGTGTCATCCTTATCTGGATGTCATTTAAAAATATTATATCCATTTTATCGTATGGTTCAAAAACTAAACTGCATTATTGAAGTGTGTGTGTAAACTGGGAAGCAATACAGAATAATAAGATTAGTCGTTTTATTACAAACTCCTCCTGATATGAATTCTTGTCTCATGTTTGCGTTTCTTCTAACATTTATACTTTGGTTGTCGTGTAGACGTCTGCCTGAAGGAGACAACAAGCGCATCATCAACGTTGTGACACACACACACATTCTTATGTTTATCAATGTCTTCATGTTCATCTTGTGATGTATATGTGTTGTTTCAGACTATACAGCTCAGAGTATACATGTATACAGTATACACGGTATACATTAAGAGGGACCGTGAGACCGTGCAGCTGGCGTGGAGAATACAGTAAGTCGTTAATATTTCTGGCCGCTGCTCCAGACGCCATACGACCTGCTGGCGGAGTCTGAAGTCTGGAGGTAACGAGCAGAAAATGTGTTATCAATAAGGTCGCGCACAACCCATCTCAAAGAGCAGTAATTCCTGTTGTACGCCAGAACTCTCTCGACTTCCTGCCAGTTTTCCGCAACAAACTTCCTACCGACCACCAGGTCGGCTTTGGAGAGGGTCTTCAGGCAACTCCTGCCTGAAATGAGATTGCTGCTGCTCTAAACTTGGGACGGTTTCTGCTTACCAAACTTTAAATAGGCAGAGTCTCAAAATTTACAGAACGTTGAAGTCGAGAACCCTCACTCTCCCATGGCCACGCGCAAGTAACGTATTGTGGCCTAATTGGTGGGGAGATTCTGTTGACAGGGTCTGACGGCTGAGTGGACAGTGCCCGGGATTCGTAGTCCTAAGGTTCCGGGTTCGATCCCTGGCGGAGGAGAAAACAAATGGGCAGAGTTTCTTTCATACTGATGCATCTGTTCACCTAGCAGTAAATAGGTACCTGGGAGTTACAGCTGCTACGAGCTGCTTCCTAGGGACGTGTAACAAAAATAACGCCTGGTCTAGGACCGGACCGCGGGGACGCTAAGCCCCGAAATCATCTCAAGATAACGCAGGATGACGTAGATCTCCATCTATTGGAGACACCAATTCACGTGACCTTTATAGCGTCGTCCAAAAACCTACATCGTCAGAGATGGATAACATGGCACTATTTTGCTTGCCCAAAATAGTGTACAAAAATTATGATTCAAACTAATTTTAACATTACATAGATTTATACATCGAAACCTCAATTAAATATTCCACTGCTGACCTTTAACCTGGTTAAGGGTGAGTATGACTCTAAGAAGGCTAAGCAACATTATGATGGACGTTACAAGTACTGACAAGAATTGTCAAAGTAATAAAGGAGGAAGATTGGGAATGCAAGGTGACGGAGCCCAAATATTAACGCTTAAGTTAATGCCAAACAGAAACAAGATATATACACAAAAGTACTCATTCGCCGTCAAAGTAGCAAGTGTATAAAATTGTTTTGGGAGGAGGTGAAGGAACAAACTCCAACACATCCAAGGGAGATGGAGTAGGTGGTTGGAAAAGCAGCGGCAGCGAAGCTGTGGCTCAGGAGCTGTGACGTGCACCCAGACTCAAGTAGGCAAGATTAATTAGGTAAGGATAAACACCACACCAAAGGCATCAGGCATCACTCTCTGAAAGATTTTTATGATGTGTGATGTTAGTGTTATCGGTCGTAATTTTTTGCCTTTGCTTTATTTCCTCCTTTATGGAGTGGTGCTATCTCTGCTGTTTTTAGTATGTCAGTCATAACACCAGTATCTAAGCTTTGTCTCCACAGAATGTGAAGGGCCTGCGATAGTGTGTTTTTTACAGTTCTTGATAAATATGGAGTTTCAGGAATCCGGGCCTGGTGCAGAGTGCATAGACATACTGTTTATGGACTCATCAAAATCCAGTGGGGATAGGGTGATGTCTGATATATGATTTGATGTTGGTATCATATCCATGAAAAATTAATTTGCGTTATCAATCATTAGTGTGTTTAGTGGCTCGCTGAAAACAGAGTCGTACTGCTTCCGCAGTATCTCGCCCATTTCTTTGTTGTCATCGGTGAAAGTTCCATCTCCCTTTCGCAGGAGCCCGATACTAGATGTGGTTTTTGATCTTGATTTTGCATAGGAGAAAAAATATTTCGGATTTCTCTCCATTTCGCTGATGGCCTTTTGCTCGCTCTGCCTCTCCTGGGTTTTGTATGATTCTCGTAGCTTTAGTTCGATTGTTTCTATTTCTCTACCTAATCTTCTTCGTCGTTCCTGAGATAGGGTGCGACACTCAAGTTGTTCCGCGATTCGTTTTCTTCGTCAATAGAGGGAACGACATTCCCGTTCCATTCTGCATCTCTTCGCCTTTTTTCTTAGGGGTATGTGGTTTGAGCATATGTCTAGTGCTACCGAGTAAATTTTTTCCAGGCACTGGTTCAGGTTTGCATTTTCTAGCTGTTCTTCCCAGCTTATTTCTGTGAAGTCTTGGTTTATTTGCTTCCAGTTCATCTGTTTATTATTGAAGTTGAATTGGCTGAAATCCACCGGGAATCTGGACTGGTTTTGAAGCGTTACTGGTTTTTGAAGAATGGGGAATATACATATATATATATTCCCCATGCTTGTCAGAACTTCAATTAAGTTGTGATCTGAGTAACATGTATTTGTAATCATTATGTTCCTGATCAATTCATCATTATTGGTGAAAATGAGGTCCAACGTGTTCTCCTTCCTAGTTGGTTCTACTATTTGCTGGTTTAAGGCAAACCTGTCACACATCCGTAGCAGGTCATTTGCATGTGCCTGTTCATTTAGGCTACTTCCTGGTATTCCTTCTGATATATCTGTATTAGCCAGGTTCTTCCATTTTAGGTGCCATAGGTTGAAGTCCCCCAGCAGGATGATGTTTGGGGCTGGATTTGCGAGGTTTTCCAAGCAGTGTTCTATTTTCATTAGTTGGTCTTTAAACTACTGATGATTTGCCTCTGGTGACTTATTTACAAAGGCAATAACTTCATTTGAGATGTGTTTTGATTATCAGCACTTCCACCATATCATTTGTGGTGTTTAGCAGTTCCATACATATGAGTGTGTCTTTGATGTAGAGGCTGACCCAACCCTGTAGCCTGTGTTTCCTGTCACATCTGAAAAGATTGTACCCTGAAATCCATATTTCACCATCATGGTAGTCCTTGGTGTGAGTTTCCATTAGGGCTGCAAACACTGCAATTTGCCTCATGTAGGAGGCCGTCTATGAAGTGCACTTTGTTAGATTTGCCCGTTTTTATACCCTGAATGTTGTCAAATAAATATGATGTTATGTTAGTGGAAGTGCTGGATGCTTTACTTGGTGTTAATATCTGAGGCTCTGGTAAGGAGGCCACTGAGTTTGCGTCCTCTCCAACATTTGACAGAGTTAGTGGTAGAGTCTGGACACTTTTAGCCATTCTTCTCCTCCTCCTCTTGCTAAAAAATCATCTTGGTAAATAGTGTTGTGGCTGCTTTTATTGGGGCAGTTTGTCGGTCTTATTTGTCTGGTACCCTTTATATGGAAAGCTTGATATTCCATATTGAAGCATTCTTTCTTATCTAAGGAGTTCTTGCAAAGTTCTGGGTGGAAAAATTCACAGCTTTCGGTGCATTTACCTGTACCAAGGACGATTCTGCATTTTCTAGGGTGATCGTAATTACATGTTCCATTTGTTCTTCCCCATATCCCATGTTTACAGGTACCCCATTTATAATAACGACAGGTTTCGAGCCCTTGCTTTGTTTCCCTTTGCCTGAAACCGCGCTATGCTGTGGTTCCCAGCCGACACCACGCTTTGCTGAGGCGCCACTCCCGACACCACGCTTTGCTGAGGCGCCACTCCCGACACCACGCTTTGCTGAGGCGCCACTCCCGACACCACGCTTTGCTGTGGCGCCACTCCCAACACCGCACTCTGCTGTGGCGCCACTTCCGACACCGCGCTCTGTAGAGGAGCCGCCCCCGACACCGCGCTCTGTAGTGGTGCCGCCCCCGATACCGCGCTCTATAGTGGTGCCGCCCCCGACACCACACTCTGCTGTGGCACCGCGCTCTGCCGTGGCGCTGCCGAAACTGCGCTCTGCACCTCATCCGATTGTATCTGGGTGTCAAGGACAATTTGTTTGAAGACATTTTAAATTTTGCTACATGATGTTGGCTAATGTCTCTATTTGTCGTCGGCTCATAATGACTCTTAAGTGATGTTGGGGCCTAATGACTCCATATGATTTCGACTCCTATTGACTCTGCATGATGTCAGCTCCTATATCGACTCCACGTGATGTCAGCTCCTATATCGACTCCACGTGATGTCAGCTCCTATATCGACTCCACGTGACGTCAGCTCCTATATCGACTCCACGTGACGTCAGCTCCTATATCGACTCCACGTGACGTCAGCTCCTATATCGACTCCACGTGACGTCAGCTCCTATATCGACTCCACGTGATGTCAGCTCCTATATCGACTCCACGTGACGTCAGCTCCTATATCGACTCCACGTGACGTCAGCTCCTATTGACTTCCATTACTCTGTCATGACACTAATAATCTTGTAAGTGAGAGTAGTTATTGTGTTATGGCATTAGGGAGGACATATTGTATCAGGGGGGGGGGAACAGGGTGTAGATCCGTAGAGTACAGGGTGTACTAGGGAGGGACAGGGTGTAATGAGAGTGGACAGGGTGTAATGAGAGTGGATAGGGTGTAGTGAGAGTGGACAGGGTGTAATGAGAGTGGACAGGGTGTAGTGAGAGTGGACAGGGTGCAGTGAGAGTGGACAGGGTGTAGTGAGAGTGGACAGGGTGTAGTGAGAGTGAACAGGGTGTAGTGAGAGTGGACAGGGTGTAGTGAGAGTGGACAGGGTGTAGTGAGAGTGGACAGGGTGTAGTGAGAGTGGACAGGGTGTAGTGAGAGTGAACAGGGTGTAGTGAGAGTGGACAGGGTGCAGTGAGAGTGGACAGGGTGTAGTGAGAGTGGACAGGGTGTAGTGAGAGTGGACAGGGTGTAGTGAGAGGGGACAGGGTGTAGTGAGAGTGGACAGGGTGCAGTGAGAGTGGACAGGGTGCAGTGAGAGTGGACAGGGTGTAGTGAGAGTGGACAGGGTGCAGTGAGAGTGGATGTTACGTACTCCTAGCAGAATACGTACATAAATTTAAAATAACTTGTTTTGTTCCATTATATCATTGCCTGTATATGTACACACATTGTGTTTTTGTAAATTATCGTGTGGTGTGGCAGCGTCAGTGGAGACAGGAGCGCGGTTGCTTTGCACACGTCTAATACCTGTTAGATTCGGGAAGCTGGACCTGTTCAGTTTGGAAGTTCCAGATGTCACTTTTATTTAGTATATATAATTGTTTATTTTCTGTAATTAAACAGGTGGCATTGTACTTATATATTTTGCAAGTAACTATTATATGTAATTTGCATTCTTATGTGTTTTGAGAACAAGTGGTTGTTCAATTAGTTTTAAATATTAAAAAATCATTAGTTTCCATCCCTCATCCTGGATGAGGCAGAGGAGGAGAGGATTATGGGTAGCGACAGAGCGAGAGTTCAGTAGCTGATACGGGCCAAGGGAGATCACACCTTTTTAGAGTTAAGTCTGTAACATTCATGTTGTGCCATATTTTATTATGTTATAGTGGGATGACAATATTTTTTGGTTTGTTGTATAAGTTAACTTTACCATCTGTGTTTTTATATTATACTGTCTTGAATATATATATATAAGTTTTTGTATCTATTCTTCAGTCCTAAAGGAAGATTTTTATTTATGTGCTCATTACTTATCAAGGGGTTATACTGGTGACTCGCTCTTGAGAACAGCAGTTTTCTCGTATCCCTAGACGTAATTAAAGCTTGGCTGCTGTAGGGTCACGAGCCGTAACGAATGATAGGTAACAAGAGTTATGGGGGCCTGTCCGGGAGATATTGTTCCCACTTAACCTTAACTATGCTAATCTAACCTTGCCTTCCTAGGTACCAGTGTGTTAGGTGTCTGTGTTTCTTAAGAATATTCCATGTGCCAAGCAAGCCTTCCTGTGTGTCAAGTAACAACGTTTCACGATTTTGAGGTAAGTCATCCTATATATTTTGTTTGTGCAGTGAGGCCAAGCGAATTTTCAGTGTGGTGACAATTTTACAGTGAAGAGTAGTGCAGTGCCATTGTTTTAATTATTGTTGTGAATCAAGTGCCAAGTGTTAGTAACGATGGAGGAGAAAGTTGTATCGTTGGTGGCTCACCCAGACTTTGAAGGGATTCAGAGCCTTAAAAAGACTGAGTTAATACAAATGGCAAATCATTTGGAATTGACCGCCAACAATAGAATGGTTAAAGCTCAAATATTGAAAGTCATTGTGACACATTTTGTTGAGAATGGAGAGTTAGATGAAGAAATTCTAGATGAATTAAGAGAGGAGTCGAGTGATCAGATGACGTTAAAGCGTCTTGAGTTAGAAGCGCAAATAGCCAAAGCTAAGCTTGAAGCTCAAAAAGAACAGAGAATATTAGAACTTGAAGCTCAAAAGGAATAAACTAGGCAATTAGAGATTCAACAACAAATGGCTGACACTAACTTCAGGTTTGAATCACAGCGTATGGCAGCTGGGCATGGAAATACTAGTAATGTTTCAATAAATAGTGATAATAATCCCATCAGGATGAATAAGTATATTGAGTTACCCAAGTTCAATGAGGAGGATCCTGAGGTTTTCTTTGCCCATTTTTATAAAATTGCTTTCAGTATGAACTGGCCAAGGGATCAGTGGGTAGCCATTATGCAGTCTCAATTTAAGGGGCGTAGTCAGGAGGTTTTTACATCCCTACTTGACGCTCATAGTTTTGATTATGAATTTGTAAAGAAAAGCATCTTAAATGCATATCAATTAAATCCAGAGGCACACAGGCAGAAGTTTAGGAACCTAAGGAGGATAAGTGATCAAACAATAGCAGATTTTACTCGTCAGAAGACGAATTTTTGCAACAGATGGTTAAAGTCACTTTCAGTCACTGATTTTGATGCTCTAAAGAATCTTCTTATAATGGAAGAAGTATTGTCATGTCTCCCAGACCAGTTGTCTACTTTTATGGCAGAACAAAAGAATGTAACAGACATTTATGAGCTGTCAAAGCTCGCGGATGAGCATGAGTTGTTGACTAAGGCCCAGTTTACGGCCACTTCACCTAAGTCAAGTCGTAGAGTAAATTATAATGCTCACCGAACTCCTTATCAGAATCCATCCAGTCCTAGTGCTCCAGTTACTCCCATGAGTTCTTCTCTTACAAAACCTAATCCTGCTACTTCCTTGTCAGGAATGTCAAATAATAATAAGGTTATTTCTAAACCTACAGTTGGTTCTACCAGTGTGTCCACTGTAAGGTCTTGTTCCCATTGTAAGAGAAAAGGCCATGGAATTAATTCCTGTTTTATATTGCACCCTGAGTTACGACCAACTGGTCTCATTTATTGCAGAGGTGTGCAAAATAAACTTACTAATAAACATGTAACTGTAAACCCCAATTGGGTGAAACAGTATTCACCATATATGTCTTCAGGTGAAGTTTTGTGTATTAATGGGAAGTGGAAGCCAGTGGTTATTCTTCGTGATACAGGTGCTTCCCAAACCATAATTTCATCCAGTATTCTTTCTGATGTTGAAAAGAGAGATACTGGAAAGTTTGTTGTTCTTCAGAGTGTTGCAGGATGTAAAACTGTACCTCTAATAGACATTAATTTCAGATCCACCATTACACCAAGTTTATGCACTGTGGGTGTTAGTACACAGTTGCCCATCCCAGGTGTGGATGTTATATTGGGTAATGATGTGGCCATAAATCATGTTGTGGGTGAGATTGATCCCCGTTTGTGTAAACAGCCAGTTGCAGACCATGTTTATTCTGCCTGTGCTGAAGTTAGTTCTATGAATGAACCTGTTGTAGAAGATGGTTTTGTCCATTCTACCTGTGCTGATGTCAGTACTAATATAAATCCAGTTGTCAGTTCTGATGTTGTTACTCAAGCAATTGTTCCAGTAACCAGTACCCCTTCAGTGGAGAAGTGGGATGTGGTTGTTCCAGATTCCTGTGTGGCCGATTTAGTTGTTGAGAGTAAGCCTGATACTATGACTCTGCTTTATTCCAATAAATTGGGAAAGGATGTCCATGTACCATTGTCTTGCCCGCTCACTACGAACGTTGTGCCAGGAGTTGAGAGAAACTTAAAAGCCACGACTCTGTATTCCAGCCAAGTGAATGGTTTAGGACAAGATGTCGGGTTGGCAGAAGTATTCCCGCTCACTCCAAGTTTAGAATCAGTTGTCGAGAGTAAGTCTGTTGTAGAGGCCCCGCCTCACCCTAGTCAAGGTGATATAATAGGGGAGGAGGTCAAACTACCTGTTACTTGCCCGCTCGTTTCAGATTCCCTTAATTTATGTGCATTGAGTAGAACTGACCCTAAGATTTCAGAGAGAAGCAAGGAGACAGTCTGTACTGTAGATCCAGTTTTGGAGAGCGTGGGAAAGCAGCCAGTGGATCAGCTTCTGTTGAGTAGATGGAGACCCATTGAGCCTCCCTCTGCAGTTGTCTGTGAGGATGTGACCCAGCTTAGTAGTGTTATTATTGATTGTGAGCAGACAGTACTCCGAGCAGCTCCAGAAGTCATGGGAGGAAATTTTGGTAAAATCATTGAGAGTGGTAAAGTAGCATTTGGATCTAAGTTACGGAGTTGTGATTCTTCTTCTATGTGGAGTAAGTATTTCTCATTGTGTACATTGAGTCAGAGTGTGTGTAGGATGTTGAAATCTACTTTTATTCTGCAGGAGCCATTTTCTTGTGAAGTAATGGACTGTGGGACATTTTTGTCAAGCCTTGTGGTTGAGCAGAGAGAGTTTACTCAATTAGGTTGTGCACCCAGCAGGTCTGAGGAAGTGGTGAGTTATGCTAGAGCAGTGTCTCTATATTCAGATCCAGTTAATTTTGATGCACGAGTGATGAAAGTGTATGTTCCACTCAAGTGTGGTGTTGACTTTCAGAGTCATATTGGAGTTGATTTTCAGAGTCATAGTATGGGTGAAGGATTAAATCATACTGGGGAGCAGATGTTTGAGGCTCCAGGTGTGTATTTCAAGTTGGGGGATAAGGTTATCCTACCTAGTGTTAATCATTGTGAAGGGTTTCAGATTGTCCTTGGGTGTTTCCCAGGTAATCTGCTGATCATCTTCAAGATGTTAAGACCCTTAAACCTCTTGGTTGCTTGGTTGTCATCAGACGGAAATCACTTGGGAAGTGATGGTGAGGGTTGTAAAGTTTTCGGCATGTTTTATTTAGTCTTTTGGAAGACTAGAAGGTTGATGAAAGTGTGTGTTGTGTTCAAGTTCACCATCAGGGGGTGTGAACTTGTCTTCGGAGTTCTGATTGAGATATGGTGCCTAGGCATATGCCTGTTTTCTTTCACTGATCGTTATGACAGAGTTATGAGGCAATTGATTTCTGTGTTCCTTATGGATCATCTGAGTCAGTTCGATCAGGTAGTCTTTGCACTTATCTTGGGTTGTATTTCTTGGTTTGAAGGTCAAAGGTTTGCTAAGTCGGTGTCTTGTGTTTCGGAAGGTTCTATGAATGGGAAAGTCTTATGCATAATTTGAGGTTTAATGCTAATTTCTCTAATTTTAGTATCCATTGGGCGAGAGTATGTGTTCCACAGAGGATCAAGAGTGATGAAGAGCAGATGTCTGTGTCAGAGCATACCCAGGAGAAGTCCCAAATCTACTCAACATCCAGTCAGCTTCAATTAAGCAGTTCAGCTCCAGAAAAAGGGAGAAATGGAAAATGGAGTCTGTTTTGGAAAAATTCACCATGTGGAAAAGGAATCACATGGAAAAATAGGACTGATCTTAGAGAAAGAGTAGAAACAAATGAAAAGCTAAATTGCCATGATAACTGTGTGAAAGCAGCTACCTTTATTGACAATTCTATTCATGCTAATAATGATAATGTTGTAGATAGGAGTGTGGAATATGATCTGCAACAAAGTGAAATAAATGAGATAGTACCTTGGAGAGATAAATGTGTATACTCCAGTGACACATATGTAGAACATAGTCATAAGACTGAAATTTCTGAGTTTCCTGTAAGACTATATTTGGAGTGTTTTCATTTTTGTCCAGAAATGTGTTCTTATTACTTTCACATGTTTGGTGTAATTAATACCATAAATCTCAAGTGTCATACATTTTACTTTGAAAAAATGCCATTGATCTTCAATCTATTGCATTTTTTTTCTTAGAGGTGGAAGTGTTACGTACTCCTAGCAGAATACGTATATAAATTTAAAATAACTTGTTTTGTTCCATTATATCATTGCCTGTATATGTACACACATTGTGTTTTTGGTAAATTATCGTGTGGTGTGACAGCGTCAGTGGAGACAGGAGCGCGGTTGCTTTGCACACGTCTAATACCTGTTAGATTCGGGAAGATGGACCTGTTCAGTTTGGAAGTTCCAGATGTCACTTTTATTTAGTATATATAATTGTTTATTTTCTGTAATTAAACAGGTGGCATTGTACTTATATATTTTGCAAGTAACTATTATATGTAATTTGCATTCTTATGTGTTTTGAGAACAAGTGGTTGTTCAATTAGTTTTAAATATTAAAAAATCTTTAGTTTCCATCCCTCATCCTGGATGAGGCAGAGGAGGAGAGGATTATGGGTAGCGACAGAGCGAGAGTTCAGTAGCTGATACGGGCCAAGGGAGATCACACCTTTTTAGAGTTAAGTCTGTAACATTCATGTTGTGCCATATTTTATTATGTTATAGTGGGATGACAATATTTTTTGGTTTGTTGTATAAGTTAACTTTACCATCTGTGTTTTTATATTATACTGTCTTGAATATATATATATAAGTTTTTGTATCTATTCTTCAGTCCTAAAGGAAGATTTTTATTTATGTGCTCATTACTTATCAAGGGGTTATACTGGTGACCCGCTCTTGAGAACAGCAGTTTTCTCGTATCCCTAGACGTAATTAAAGCTTGGCTGCTGTAGGGTCACGAGCCGTAACGAACGATAAGTAACAGTGAACAGGGTGCAGTGAGAGTGATCAGGGTGCAGTGAGAGTGGACAGGGTGTAGTGAGAGTGGACAGGGTGTAGTGAGAGTGGACAGGGTGTAGTGAGAGTGAACAGGGTGTAGTGAGAGTGGACAGGGTGCAGTGAGAGTGGACAGGGTGCAGTGAGAGTGGACAGGGTGTAGTGAGAGTGGACAGGGTGCAGTGAGAGTGGACAGGGTGCAGTGAGAGTGGACATGGTGCAGTGAGAGTGGAAGGGTGCAGTGAGAGTGGACAGGGTGTAGTGAGAGTGGACAGGGTGCAGTGAGAGTGGACAGGGTGCAGTGAGAGTGGACAGGGTGCAGTGAGAGTGGACAGGGTGTAGTGAGAGTGGACAGGGTGTAGTGAGAGTGGACAGGGTGTAGTGAGAGTGAACAGGGTGTAGTGAGAGTGGACAGGGTGCAGTGAGAGTGGACAGGGTGCAGTGAGAGTGGACAGGGTGCAGTGAGAGTGGACAGGGTGCAGTGAGAGTGGACAGGGTGCAGTGAGAGTGGACAGGGTGCAGTGAGAGTGGGCAGGGTGCAGTGAGAGTGGACAGGGTGTAGTGAGAGTGAACAGGGTGTAGTGAGAGTGGACAGGGTGCAGTGAGAGTGGACAGGGTGTAGTGAGAGTGAACAGTATAGTAATTAAAAACAGCGTGTTGTGGCCAAGACTCACAAAATATTAAACAACCGTAAACACCTGGATGTATGATCGGATTAATGTGTTCCATGAAGCTGATTTTCCTCCCTTGCCCGAGCGTGAGGAGGACTCGGTTGTGGGTGATACTCCTTGTGAGATGAAGGACGCGGTGTTGGGTGCCGCTCCCGTAAGTGGCTGTCGCGGCTGCGTTCCCTGTGGTTCTCCCTGGTGTGAAGACCTGTGTGACTCTCAGTGCGGACCTCTGTGGCTACCCTTGTCCGTCCCCCTGGTGCTCGAACCCCTCATGCGGCACCACTCCCTGTGGTCGCGGCCTCTGGGGTCACGCTCAGTGCGTCGCAGGCTTTGGAACTCACTGTGGATGGCCGGGTGCGTCCGGTTCCGAGGTGCTCCTCTAGTATTTGGGTACCGAGGGTAAAGTGTTTGGTTTCTGGGGTGCCAGATCTGATGCCTCAGATTTGTGCCCTGGTAAACAGGTGTCCGATGATATCAAGCTCATCTGGGAGGCTTATTGCTTAAGGTTTTCGGTGCAGGAGTTTCCCGATAAATACAGGTATGCGTAGTGTTTGTGATTGCCTTATATACTCCCTGGATGTTTATACATGTCTGCTGTATGTGTGGTTTGTTTCCGTGGTATGGGTCGCCATGTTTAGACATTTGTGTTATTGTTTGTTTTGTGTTTTGTTAATACTTTGTTGTGGTTTTTCGCTGTATGTGTTCGACTGTTGTGTTCTTGTGGTATTCTGTGTGTGTGTGTGTGTGTGTGTGTGTGTGTGTGTGTGTGTATGTGTGTGTGTGTGTGTGTGTGTGTGTGTGTGTGTGTGTGTGTGTGTATGTGTGTATGTGTGTGTGTGTGTGTGTGTGTGTGTGTGTGTGTGTGTGTGTGTATGTGTGTATGTGTGTGTGTGTGTGTGTGTGTGTGTGTGTGTGTGTGTGTATGTGTGTATGTGTGTGTGTGTGTGTGTGTATGTGTGTATGTGTGTGTGTGTGTGTGTGTATGTGTGTATGTGTGTGTGTGTGTGTGTGTGTGTGTGTGTGTGTATGTGTGTGTGTGTGTGTGTGTGTGTGTGTGTGTGTGTGTGTGTGTATGTGTGTATGTGTGTGTGTGTGTGTGTGTGTGTGTGTGTGTGTGTGTGTGTGTGTATGTGTGTGTGTGTGTGTGTGTGTGTGTGTGTGTGTATGTGTGTGTGTGTGTGTGTGTGTGTGTGTGTGTGTGTGTGTGTGTGTATGTGTGTGTGTATGTGTGTGTGTGTGTGTGTGTGTGTGTGTGTGTGTGTGTGTGTGTGTGTGTTTTGCTTTTTTTGTAGGATCCTGCATATTCCGGTATTTTATTTCATGTGTGTTTGGGGTGTGGTTGACGATTGTTCCAGGTTCCTGCGTGTTCCGGTCGGGTGTTCGAATGTTTATGCTGTGTGTGTGTGTGTCGGGTGTTCTGTGTGTCGGGTGTTCCGTGGGTTGTGTGTGTGTGTCGGGTGTTCCGTGGGTTGTGTGTGTGTGTCGGGTGTTCCGTGGGTTGTGTGTGTGCTGTGTGTGTGTGTGTCGGGTGTTCCGTGGGTTGTGTGTGTGCTGTGTGTGTGTGTCGGGTGTTCCGTGGGTTGTGTGTGTGCTGTGTGTGTGTGTGTCGGGTGTTCCGTGGGTTGTGTGTGTGCTGTGTGTGTGTGTCGGGTGTTCCGTGGGTTGTGTGTGTGCTGTGTGTGTGTGTGTCGGGTGTTCCGTGGGTTGTGTGTGTGCTGTGTGTGTGTGTCGGGTGTTCCGTGGGTTGTGTGTGTGCTTAACATTTTTTTTTTAATTTTGTGCCTTTTGTTTCTGATGTTTCTTTTGCGTCTTGTGTGGTTTAATGTATATCGTTTGGCGCGCCGCGTCTAGGTTGTGTAGGTCCTTATTGTGTGTGCTAATGTATTTCTCTTTGTTGTTTCATGTTTTTTCAGTTTGTTATTTGCTATATGACATTTGTTCTGTGTTTTTTGTCCTAATGTGTTCATTTGAGTTATGCTTTTTGTTGTGACTTTGTACTTGTTTTGTTATATGTTGCATTTATGAATGTTGGTGCTTCGGTGTCTTTGTTTTGTATGCTTTCATTGTCATGTATTTTGTTTTATAAATAATAAAAGAAAAAAAAGTTGAAGAAAAATGAAATACAGATACCATGTCCTGATGTTTACATATGGTGTACATATATACATATGTACATACAACAGTTCATATATTTAGAAAAGCCTATTGTCAAATTAATAACTGTAAATGAACCTAGACTTTAGTTCTGTGTTGTACTTAATGTCTTTCAACTGCTTGAGGATTATTAAGATCACCATAATAGCTAGTTCACCAACTAGTAGTATGCGGGAGTTCTTCAGTGGCAAAGTGAAATCGGTCCCAGTAATTCCCTCCATCATTATACTATCATGCAAGAGGAGCCACACATCTCTGGCTCGTCCAATAAAATCAGCAGACTTCTAGATGTTACTACTACTCGGCTTAGACTCGGCTACAAGTATCTCTGGGAATTTTTATTATCTGCTGATGTAGACCTGACCAAATGTAAACAAAGTTATTCGCACACCCTCCGTCACTATGTGAATGAGTGCGAAAAGATACGTGAATTCAGAGACAATTCTATAACAGGTGTTCAATAGACGTGTAAATATTTAATTCAGAATGATCTGCTACAAGAAATTTTAACCAAATATCTTCAGTTTGCTAACTGTAGATAGTAACTGAGTGATTGTAACCTATCCACCGCTGCCCACTGGATGGGATTGCCCGGGGGGGGGGGGGGGGGGGGGGGGGGGGGAGGGCGGGCGTGTGCACGACAAACATATCAATTGTGACACTAACTCTTCACATATGTCAGTTGCTTAACATAGGAATGGTACTTGTGGTCAGTCTCGAGCCCATTGTTGATGTGACAATGTGCACGGAATTTTTATAACTAGCTCATCAAGACTGTAACTTGCTTAACTAAATGAATTTTGGGGTTCAGTCCCCGAGCCCATTATGTGCTTCTGTAACCCTTCCCACTAACGCCCAGTGGATGGGTATGGGATGCATAATAAATGAACTGAACTAAACTGTCTAAGACAACAGTAAATTTTTCTACAACGCAGAAGTCTACTGACTCGGCTCATATCCCAGGATCCCGGACTCGATCCCGGGGGTGGGATAGGAGTAAACTCTCATTGTATAAATTATATTGATTAAAATTAAATGGCATTGTATGAATTAAACTCTGTGTGGGAATTAAATAGATAGAAGCAAGAAGCTCTCCTTCTTGTACATATTCTTTATGTTGTCATTTAATAAGAGATTAAATATACATTTTAAAGTTCACTTGAATAATATTACATTATTGGTCAAGAGATTAGTCTAGACTGTTTCATGGTATTGCAATTAAAGGTACTTTTCCCATGTTTGTTTACACACAAGTTTCGTTCACCTGGTTACAATATAATGTGGAACCCAAACACTGTTATGTTATGCACTGGAAAACAAATTAATTAATTAACTAACAATATACGACGACCCTGATGCTGATGAAGAAGACACACCAGTGATACTGTGTTTTATGCAAGCGTTCAAAACTGATATCACACAATGACTATCAATTATAATTCAGAGATTCCATAACAGAGGCGTGAACAAAGCGTTCCATACAAATTCTATCGTGTCTGATTGACTATCTGTAAAAAAAAAAAATAGATTTTCGTCTGCTCTCGTGATTCAGCTCACAATGACCAATGTCTCTACTTCATCACAGGTGGAGGCCAAACTGGTGTGGCTCTGGCAAGAACATACACTGCAACTGTAGCTTTGAGCTCAGCGATGAGCCTTAACCCAACACCGCGTCCATGTTCCACTACTCTTTAGTTATACAACCTGTCCTCACACTTAATGATCAACTATTTTGACATTATCCAGCACAACGTACAAATTGGTGACCAGACCACACACTAGAAGGTGAAGGGACGACGACGTTTTGGTCCGTCCTGGACCAACCTCAAGTCGATCGACTTGAGAATCAATCAATCATTCTCAATCGACTTGAGAATGGTCCAGGACGGACCGAAACGTCGTCGTCCCTTCACCTTCTAGTGTGTGGTCTGGTCAACATAATTTAGCCACGTTATTGTGACTCATCGCTTGCAACGTACAAATTTGCCAATTTTAGTGATAAAATATAAGCACCGCAGTATTAACGAGGCCCATCGGTCTTGCTGGGTGTCGTGTGTGGCTAAGAATCAATAGTTTCTGGTTATGCAAAAAAATTTATATTGAAAGCGGCTATAATAAATATAATTCAGTAGTATTGTTTGTAACGGGTATAAGTGACTCTTAATATTCTGCAACAATTTATGTTGTAAAAGCTTACTCAAATTCTCAAACTTTAACTGTTAATCATGAAATCAACATATCAATGATAGTTCTAAAAAACTTAGCAAATTATTGTTTTTTTGTCTTCATTTTAAATTATAACCTCGAATTTATTTAGAGTTCAGAGAGGAACAAAAATGATTACAATATAAGAAAAGAAAAAACTATTTATATATGAACTACAGTCACTAAAAATGTTTTAGTCAGAGCAAATATCGGTAGTTAAGCTTACCAGATTCGTATTATTATTTTATATACCTTCAACACGATACTGAATATAACAGCCAGCGAGAATAAAGTTGTGGATTTATTCATTTATCAACATGTACGTGCTTACAGCAAGTTATATATTCTATAAATGTATTTGTATTAGGATTGTCGATTAAATGCAGATTTTTTTCAATTATATAGAAAGAGAAACAATGGTCATGGAATATTTCACACACCACCAGCTTGCTGCTCTTGCACGTAAGTCACTATGGTGACATCTATGTCACCATAGTGTAAGTCACTATGGTGACATCTGGGAAGTCATCAGGAACGTCAGAGTTACGGGGCGTTCTTTATGCAGGTAGCAAGGCATTCTTTTCTGCTAGTCATCCAGATATGGTAAGTGTAATAATATAATTATATTTACTATGCCTCGAGTGTCATCTCTGTGTGTGTTGGCAGAGCAGACCATTCTGGCTGTACCAGTCAGCCATCACCTCGCTTCAGGTACACGTATATTCGGTGTGAATTCGGGCAGCAAAATGGAAAGCCACTGCAATTCAGAGAGCCGGCGGTGCGTTCCAGTTGCCGACATTAGGGTTGCTAATAGGAAGTCACCCACATGGGGAGGTGTTACGGCTGTGAGGCAGGCAATGTCATGTGGTGCTGTTGCAGCAGCTAAGCACAATGTTGCTGCTCGGTCTACAATTGGGATGTCCCAGCAGGACTACCTGGCGGCCTTACATAGCGGTGGTTTGAATGTTGGTGCTGTGAGAGTGACCCACTCTATAGTCTGCTCTCTCTCTAGAGATGCTCACTACCAGATGTGCTTCGTTGACCCAAGCAACAATTTCAAAGACATGGTAAACGTGAATAGTCCAGTCTCCGTGGTATAGTGGTAAGACACTCGCCTGGCGTTCCTCGAGCGCTTTGTCATGGGTTCGTATCCTGGCCGGGGAGGATTTACTGAGCGCAAATCCTTAACTGTGGCCTCTGTTTAACTCAACAGTAAAATGGGTAATTGGTTGTAAAAACGATTCTTAGCGGCAGGGGATCGTATTCCAGGGACCTGCCCGAGACGCTACGCGAACTAGTGGCTGTACAAGAATGTAACAACTCCTGTATATATCTAAAAAAATAAAATAGAATTTAGGTGGAGCAAGCGAACTATATAACCGAGATATTAATTGTGCGACGTTAAAAATTTTGCCAGCTCCCCTGACATTAATGCTTTTGAGTTTCTGGGGAGTTTCTGGTATTCATTATTCCCAGTAATGAGCTCAATGAGTCATGATCAAGGTGGTGAATCATACGCCTATTGAATCAAATTTAGGAATTTATTGAAATTCGTAAATTTATTTGTCTATGATTGAACGTCAGAGGTGAAGCGTACTCAATTTCCAGTGGAGGAAGAGTTAGTCACAATACGGCCGCAGTAGTAGAGACGAGTACACAGGTGGGAGCAGGCAGACACACACACCTGCAGCCTAACCAACTGACGGCCAGGTGTGGCGCTGCTCTCACTCCAGCACACCACGACGGGGAGGAATTACTACATAAATACGGACCAACATTTTTCACAAATTGTATGTAAACTAAAATGTATTAATAGTAATAATAATAATAATAATCTATAAATAAAAATGGAAATGTTCGTTTGTTCAAAATCGCTAAACTCTGAAAGTTCTTCACCGATTGCTTGGAAATTTTCACACAATGTTCCATCTGAGCGGGTTTTTATATACATACTATATTGATGTCGCGTCTGTGATGGAAAAAACGTGTTTTTTTTTTGTTTTTTTGTTTTTTTAACTGTTTTCCATGTGAGGTAAATCTTCGAAACCTCTTTACCGATTGCTTTGAAATTTTGACACAACGTTGCATTTGAATAGGCGCGTGATTTTATATACCAACTATATACATGCCTCACCTGTGACAGGAAAAAACATGCTTTTTTTGAAAAACAGCGCCACCTGTTGGACGTAAGAGCAATACACGCTGAAATCTCCCAAAGTTCTTCACCGATTGCTTTGAAATTCTGACACAACGTTCCATTCGAATAGGCGCATGTTTTAATATACCTACTATATAGATGCCACACCTGTGACAGGTAAAAACATGTTTTTGTGTTAAAACAGAGCCATCTGTTGCACGTAATTGCAACACACACACGATATATACTAAATATGTTATGAATTCCATTTCAATGTTTCCGATTGCAATGATAAATTGAATTTTCATTGATATCGATTTATTTTAATTTTGATATAATTATTTTGTGTGACATTGTGTTGGAATTGAGCTTTGCTGTTTACCATACATTTGGTAATGTTTGGTAAATAACTCATACATACCCTCTCATTTCGTGAGTATAGTTTATTTTTTGATTTCGTCATTGTTTTTCAATTCGTTTTTTAATTCTTTTTTCTTATATTTCAGTGATGGGAACATCAGATCCTTTGATGTTCCCAATTTTCTGATGGGAACCCCTCCATACGCTCTTCCCCTGACTCCCTCCTCTTCTCACACACCCCACCCACACACTCACATTCACACACACACACACACACATACACACACACACACACACACACACACACACACACACACACACACACACACACACACACACACACACACTTGGACTCTCAGAAACTTGGACAGTCATTGACTGTCAGAAAGCCTTTGACACAGTACCTCACAAAAGGCTGTTACAAAAGTTGGAGCAGCAGGCAGGAGTAAAAGGTAAGGTGCTCCAGTTGATAAGGGAGTATCTAAGCAATAGGAAACAGCGAGTAACGGTGAGGGGGGGAGGCATCAGAGTGGCGAGATGTCACCAACGGGGTTCCACAGGGCTCTGTACTCGGCCAATCCCGTTTCTAGTATATGTAAACGACCTTCCAGCGGGGTATAGACTCATTCCTCTCAATGTTTGCTGACGATGCAAAAATTATGAGAAGAATCAAAACAGATGATGATAGACAGAGACTACAGGACGACCTGGATAAACTGGAGGAATGGTCTAGAAAATGGCAGCTAAAGTTCAACTCAGCAAAGTGTAAAGTGTTTCGCCTAATGAAATTAGGCGAAGGTAGCAGAAGGCGGAACACAAGGTACCATCTGGGAGGTGAAATCTATAAGAGTCAAATAGAGATAAAGATCTGGGGGTCGATATCACACCGAACCTATCCCCAGAGGCCCACATCAAAAGGATATCATCAGCGGCATATGCTAGACTGGCTAATATAAGAACTTCCTTTAGAAACTTGTGTAAGAAATCGTTCAGGACCCTGTATACCACTTATGTAAGACCAATCCTGGAGTATGCAGCTCCAGCCTGGAGTCCATACCTAGTTAAACACAAGACGAAGTTAGAGAAGATTCAGAGGTATGCCACCAGACTGGTTCCGGAACTGAGAGGAATGAGTTACGAGGAAAGGCTAAGGGAGCTGAACCTCACAACCCTGGAAAACAGAAGAGTAAGGGGAGACATGATAACCACCTACAAAATTCTCAGGGAAATTGACAGGTTGGACAAAGACAAACTCTTTAGCGCGGGTGGAACACGAACAAGGGAGCACATGAGGAAACTTAGTACCCAGATGAGCCACAGAGACGTTAGAAAGAATTTTTTTCCGTGTCAGAGAAGTTAACAAATGGAATGCATTAGGCAGTGATGTGGTGGAGGCTGACTCCATACACAGTTTACAATGTAGATATGATAGAGCCCAATAGGCTCAGGAATCTTTACACCAGTTGACTGACAGTTGAGAGGCGGACCGAAAGAGCAAAGCTCAACCCCCGCAAGCACAACTAGGAGAATACATAAACATACATTTTCTCCCTCTACCCCCCTCTTCTCCCTCTCTTTCCTCCCTCTCTCTCTCTCTTTACCCTTCTCCCCCTCCCCCTTATCACTCCCTCTCCCCCCTCTCCCTCTCCTGCATTTCTCTCTCTCCCTCTCCTCTCCATTTCCCCCTCTCCTTTCTTTTCACCTCAGTGAGAGGGTTGGACCGCCCCACCCATCCATCTCACACACACACACAAATACGCCGACACACGAACACACGCACGAACAAACAGTTGCACGCACGTACGCACTCACTCACACACACAGACGCACGCACGCACACACACACACACACACACACACACACACACACACACACACACACACACACACACACACACACACACACACACACAGGATTGCAGGATCCTCCAAGAGGACCTGAACAGGTTGCAGAGATGGTCAGAGAAATGGCTACTGGAATTCAACACGAGCAAATGTAAAGTTATGGAAATGAGACTAGGAGATAGGAGACCAAAGGGACAGTACACAATGAAGGGGAACAGCCTACCTGTGACGACGCGCGAAAGAGACCTGGGGGTGGACGTAACACCTAATCTATCTCATGAGGCACATATAAATAGGATAACGACAGCAGCGTACTCTACACTGGCAAAAGTTAGAACATGAAGTAAGGAGGCATTTAGGGCGCTTTACACTGCCTACGTGAGTCCAGTCTTAGAGTATGCCGCCTCATCATGGAGTCCCCATCTGAAGAAGCATATAATGAAACTGGAAAAGGTTCAGAGGTTTGCAACGAGACTCGTCCCAGAGCTACGAGGGATGGGGTATGAGGAGCGCCTGAGGGAACTGTGCCTCACGACACTAGAAAGAAGAAGGGAGAGGGGGGACATGATAGGAACGTATAAAATACTCAGAGGGATTGACAGAGTGGACATAGACGAAATGTTCACACGGAATAGTAACAGAACGAGGGGACATGGATGGAAGCTTGAAACTCAGATGAGTCACAGAGATGTTAGGAAGTTTTCTTTTAGCGTGAGAGTAGTGGGAAAATTGAATGCACTTCAGGAACAGGTTGTGGAAGCAAATACTATTCATAATTTTAAAACCAGGTATGATAGGGAAATGGGACAGGAGTCATTGCTGTAAACAACCGATGCTCGAAAGGCGGGATCCAAGAGTCAATGCTCGATCCTGCAGACACAACTAGGTGAGTACAACTAGGTGAGTACACACACACACACACAGGCACACACACACACACAGGCACACATACACACACACAGGCACACATACACACACACACACACACACACAGGCACACACAGGCACACACACACACACACACACACACACACACACACACACACACACACACACACACACACACACACACACACACAGGCATACACACACACACAGGCACACACACACACACACACAGGCGCACACACACACACACACACACACACACACACACACACACACACACACACACACACACACACACACACACACACACACACACAGGCTCACACACACACAGGTATACAGAGAATGACAGAGAGGTGTGTGAGGAACTCAAGAGGTTCCAGGAGGTCTTCACAATAGAACAAGGTGAGGTCACTGTGCTAGGAGAAAGGGAGGTAAACCAGGCGGCCTTGGAAGAGTTCGAAATTACGAGAGAGGAGGTCAAGAGACACCTGCTGGATCTGGATGTTAGAAAGGCTGTTGGTCCAGATGGGATCTCACCATGGGTACTGAAAGAGTGTGCAGAGGCACTTTGCTTGCCACTCTCCATAGTGTATAGTAAGTCACTGGAGACGGGAGACCTACCAGAAATATGGAAGACGGCGAATGTGGTCCCAATATACAAAAAGGGCGACAGACAAGAGGCACTGAACTACAGGCCAGTGTCCTTGACTTGTATACCATGCAAGGTGATGGAGAAGATCGTGAGAAAAAACCTGGTAACACATCTGGAGAGAAGGGACTTCGTGACAAATCGCCAACATGGGTTCAGGGAGGGTAAATCTTGCCTTACAGGCTTGATAGAATTCTACGATCAGGTGACAAAGATTAAGCAAGAAAGAGAGGGCTGGACGGACTGCATTTTCTTGGATTGTCGGAAAGCCTTTGACACAGTACCGCATAAGAGGCTGGTACATAAGCTGGAGAGACAGGCAGGTGTAGCTGGTAAGGTGCTCCAGTGGATAAGGGAGTATCTAAGCAATAGGAAGCAGAGAGTTACGGTGAGGGGTGAGACCTCCGATTGGCGTGAAGTCACCAGTGGAGTCCCACAGGGCTCTGTACTCGGTCCTATCTTTTTTTCTGATATATGTAAATGATCTCCCGGAGGGTATCGATTCATTTCTCTCAATGTTTTCGGACGATGCTAAAATTATGAGAAGGATTAAAACAGAAGAGGACTGTTTGAGGCTTCAAGAAGACCTAGACAAGCTGAAGGAATGGTCGAACAAATGGTTGTTAGAGTTTAACCCAACCAAATGTAATGTAATGAAGATAGGTGTAGGGAGCAGGAGGCCAGATACAAGGTATCATCTGGGAGAGGAAATTCTTCAGGAGTCAGAGAAGGAAAAAGACTTGGGGGTTGATATCACGCCAGACCTGTCTCCTGCAGCACATATCAAGCGGATAACATCAGCAGCATGTGCCAGGCTGGCCAACATACGAACGGCATTCAGAAACTTGTGTAAAGAATCATTCAGAACTTTGTATACCACATATGTCAGGCCAATCCTGGAGTATGCAGCCCCAGCATGGAGTCCATATCTAGTCAAGGATAGGACTAAACTGGAAAAGGTTCAAAGGTTTGCCACCAGACTAGTACCCGAGCTCAGAGGTATGAGCTACGAGGAGAGACTACGGGAATTAAACCTCACTTCGCTGGAAGACAGAAGAGTTAGGGGGGACATGATCACCACATTCAAGATTCTGAAGGGAATTGATAGGGTAGATAAAGACAGTCTATTTAACACAAGGGGAACACGCACAAAGGGACACAGGTGGAAACTGAGTGCCCAAATGAGCCACAGAGATATTAGAGAGAACTTTTTTAGTGTCAGAGTGGTTGACAAATGGAATGCATTAGGAAGTGATGTGGTGGAGGCTGACTCCATACACAGTTTCAAATGTAGATATGACAGAGCCCGATAGGCTCAGGAATCTGTACACCTGTTGATTGACGGTTGAGAGGCGGGACCAAAGAGCCAGAGCTCAACCCCCGCAAACACAACTAGGTGAGTACACACACACACACACACACACACACACACACACACACACACACACACACACAAATACACACACACACAAATACACACACACACAAATACACACACACACAAATACACACACACACACACACGCACACACACACACACACACACACACACACACACACACACACACACACACACACACACACACACACACACACACAGACACACACACACACACAAATACACACACACACACACACACGCACACACGCGCACACACACACACACACACACACACACACACACACACACACACACACACACACACACACACATACACACACACACACATGATATGACAGAGCCCGATAGGCTCAGGAATCTGTACACCAGTTGATTGACGGTTGAGAGGCGGGACCAAAGAGCCAGAGCTCAACCCCCGCAAACACAACTAGGTGAGTAAAACTAGGTGAGTACACACACACACACACACCTACACACACACACACACACACACACACACACACACACACACACACACACACACACACACACACACACACACACACACCTACACATTGGATTGGAGAACTGGAATTGGAAACAAACATGGCAGAGAGCAGACGTAACACAGAGGGAAGAGGAGGACAAGATGTCTCGCTTGAGGATGCACTCTTTCAAATGTTGAGTGACATCAGGGTGGAACTACAGGTATTGAGGGAAAAGGTAGTCAACCTGCAGGATGAACTGGTCGTGGCAAGGGAGGAGATTAAAGGCCTGAAAGAGAATCCCCAATATCAGACACGATCCAGCCCTCAGGAAGATGGTATAGAAGGGACTTCTACATTACAACACTCATTTGCAGACATACTTTGAAGGACCCGGGAAGTTTTCTCTGCAGTACAGGAAATAACCATGAAAGTTTCTACTTCTCAGGAAGTAGCAAGATGCACTAGCCGACTGATAGAGAGAAAAAGAGCAGTTGTAGTAGTAGGTATTAAGAAGCAAATAGGGCCACTCCAAGGGTGATGAGAGACATGGACAAAGCCACAGTCAAAGAGATTCTTGAAGGAGTACAGACGGAGGGTGAAGAACTGAATATAGAAAAGGTTTTCAGGCTTGGCCAGTACAACAAGGACAAAGCTCGATTGATAAAAGTGGTTTTCAAAAGCGAGAACACAAAAGAGGAAATTTTAGCAAAGAAGAGCAGCCTACTCAATGTGCTGAAATTCAAAAAGGTATTCCTGCAGAGGGATATGACCAGGGAGGAGAGACAGAGTGCAGCAGCAGCAAGGAAGGGACATAAGGAGAGGGGAAAGGAATCAGGGAACCGCATCCCAGAACCCTACAATCCCAGAAGGTAGCGGGGAACCCTCCACAGGCAATTCAACAGCCCCAGTGGGAGGAGGATCACGCCTATCTCCCAACCAATAGAAGCCCTACCTGCCCCAGCCCCTACACTCCACCACCCCAAGCCCTCCCTTCTCCTCCCACCCCCCCCTAAGCCCTTCTCCCCCCCAAGCCCTTCTCCCCCCCAAGCCCTTGTTTCTCCCCCCACCCCCCAAGCCCTCCTTTGCTCCCCACCCCAAGCCCTCCTTTATTCCCCACCCCCCAAGCCCTCCTTCCCCCCCTTTCCACCCAAACCCTCCTCTTCTCCCCATCGCCCCAAGCCCTCCCTTCTCCCCCACTCCTCCAAGCCCTCACTTCGTCCCTATCCTCTCCAAACCAGATCCTCCCAGCCCCCCCACAACCCAGGTCATAGATGGGATTACAAGCAAGGCGAGTTAATTTAGTGAAAGAGCATAAGAAGTAAACCTAGATGTAATTGGAATTACAGAAACAAAACTCTCAGGAATCATAACAAATGCGGTGTTCCCCCAGGATTACACTGTAATAAGGAAAGTGAGAGAGGGTAGGGGAGGAGGCGGAGTGGCCCTACTCATGAGAAAGGAATGAAGTTTCAAGGAGATGGTTATCCCAGGCTGTGAAGGGCTTAGAGACTACATAACAGGCACCATGACGATGGGAGGACCAAGAGTAGTAGTAACAGTGATATATAACCCTCCACCAAATGACAGAAGACCCAGGCAAGAGTATGACAGAAACAACATGGCAGTTAATAACATAATTGGGAGGGCAGCCTCTGCTGCCTATAGAAATCAATCTTATCTGCTCATCATGGGGGACTTCAATCATGGAAGGATAGACTGAGAGAACAGGGAACCGCACGAAGGAGAGGATACATGGAGTGCCAAACTAGTGGATTTGGCGACAAGAGACTTTCTAAGCCAACATGTCAGGGAACCCACTAGGATGAGAGGAAACGATGAACCAGCTAGACTCGACCTAGTCTTCACTCGGAACGACTCCGACATAAGGGAAATTTACTTCGAGGCCTCTGTAGGAATGAGCGATCACAGTGTACTGACGTTTAAGTATCTGGTCGAAGAAGGGTTAAAGTACTTGAGAAAGGAAACTGAAAGTAGATGGCTAACATTCCGTAAGGGAAATTTCGAGGAGATAAGAAAATTCCTAATGGATGTAACATGGGAATCAGAGCTAAGGGGGAAAGACGGCCCAAGACATGATGGAATACATCACACAGAAGTGCAAGGAGGCAGCAGAAAAGTTTATCCCGGCCCAAAAAGGTAAAAACTGAAATGCAGATGAGAAACCCATGGTTTAATCAGAGTTGCAAGCTAGCTAAGCAACAAAGTAAAAGAGCATGGAGAAACTATAGAAATAACAGGACACTTATTAAGAGCAGAGAAGGATACCAGGGAGCCAGAAATGAATACGTCAAGGTGAGAA
Organism: Procambarus clarkii; assembly: GCF_040958095.1. Classification (NCBI taxonomy): domain Eukaryota; kingdom Metazoa; phylum Arthropoda; class Malacostraca; order Decapoda; family Cambaridae; genus Procambarus; species Procambarus clarkii. The sequence continues at coordinate 52,327,543 of NC_091151.1, read as the reverse complement.
GAGAGGCAGAAGGACAATATGAAAACGACATAGCAAGTAAGGCTAAGACCCAACCCAAATTGCTGCGCAGCCACATCAAGAGAAAGATAACTGTGAAGGAACAGGTAATGAAAATGAGGATATTAGCAGACAGAACCTCACACACTTCTTTGTCGTTTGTAGTGAAACACAATATTAAATTCCGGGAAGTCTTCACATTAGAGCAAGGAGAAGTTCCAGAGATAAGAAAGGAATAATTAATCAGGCACCACTAGAGAAATTTGAGATTACCAGTGAAGATGTAAAGAAGCTTTTGCTAGAGTTGGATGTGACAAAGGCTATAGGCCTGGATGGAATATCACCATGGATACTAAAGGAAGGAGCAGAAGCACTGTGCCTGCCACTCTCCATGGTATATAACAAATCACTGGTAACAGGTGAACTGCCACAAATTTGGAAGGCGGCAAACGTAGTCCCGATATACAAGAAGGGGGATACACAGGAGGCACTGAACTACAGGCCAGTATCCCTAACTTGCATACCGTGCAAGCTAATGGAGAAAATTGTGTGAAAAAAGCTAGTCGAACATCTGGAGCGAAGGAACTTTGTGTCACTACACCAACATGGTTTCAGAGATTGCAAGTTATGCCTCACAGGATTAATTGAATTCTACGATCAGGCAACAAGAATCAGGCAAGAAAGAGAGGGGTGGGCAGACTGCATATTTTTTGATTGCCAGAAAGCCTTTGACACAGTGCCACACCAAAGACTAGTGTGAAAGCTGGAGAAGCAGACAGGAGTGAAAGGGAAGGTACTCCATTGCATAAGGGAGTACCTAAGTAACAGAATGCAGCGAGTCACTGTGCGGGGTGAGGTCTCAGATTGGCGGGACGTCACCAGCGGGATCCCGCAAGGTTCAGTCCTTGGACCAATACTGTTTCTTATATATGTAAATGATCTTCTAGATGCTATAGAATCATTCCTCTCATTGTTTGCTGATGATGCAAAAATTATAAGAAGGATTAAGACGGAGGAAGACAGTACGAGACTACAAGATGACCTTATCTTGAGGATATCTTGAGATGATTTCGGGGCTTTTTAGTGTCCCGCGGCCCGGTCCTCGACCAGGCCTCCACCCCCAGGAAGCCGCCCGTGACAGCTGACTAACTCTCAGGTCCTCCACAAAATATTGCCGGCGCCTGGGATCGAACCCAGGACCACAGGATCACAAGTCACAAGTCCAAGACCTAGACAGACTGCATGAATGGTCCAGCAAATGGCTACTATAGTTCAACCCGAGTAAATTGCAAAGTAATGAAACTAGGCAGTGGAAACAGGAAGCCAGACACAGAATACAGAATGGGAGATTAAGTCCTCCAGGAAACGGACAGAGAGAAAGATCTAGGAGTTGATATCACACCAAACCTGTCTCCTAAAGCCCACATAAAAAGAATAACATCTGCGACGTATGCGAGGCTGGCTAACATCAGAACAGCCTTCAGGAACCTGTGTAAGGAATCATTCAGAACCTTGTATACCACATATGTAAGACCAATCCTGGTGTATGCGGCCCCAGCATGGAGCCCGTACCTTATCAAGCACAAGGCGAAGCTTGAAAAAGTTCAGAGATATGCCACTAGACTAGTCCCAGAACTAAGAGGCATGAGTTACGAAGAAAGGCTGCAAGAAATGCACCTCACGACACTAGAAGACAGAAGAGTAAGGGGAGACATGATCACCACCTACAAAATTCTCAGAGGAATTGACAGGGTAGATAAAGATAAACTGTTTAACACAGGTGGTACGCGAACAAGGGGACACAGGTGGAAACTGAGTACCTAAATGAGCCACAGGGACGTTAGAAAGACCTTTTTCAGTGTCAGTAGTTAACATTTGGAATGCATTAGGAAGTGATGTGGTGGAGGCTGACTCCATACACAGTTTCAAATGTAGATATGATAGAGCCAAATAGGCTCAGGAATCTGTACACCAGTTGATTGACAGTTGAGAGGCGGGACCAAAGAGCCAGAGCTCAACCCCCGCAAGCACAATTAGGTGAGTACATTTAGGTGAGTACAAGGTGTGGTACAGACCCCACCCTGGTGACGTCGCTGTAACGCTTGTTATCAGCCAATCCTCAACAGCATCCCACACTATTTCTATTGTGGTAATGATCTTTGTTAGTGGCCTCCACTATAACAACTCTATAACATCTCTCTCCTCACTACTACTAACTATCCAGTCTTCCTCCACAACCATTGTTACCTTCTTACAGTACACTGTTACTGCTACTTCCACTCTCACTGTTACTGCTACTTCCACTCTCATTGTTACTGCTACTTCCACTCTCACTGTTACTGCTACTTCCACTCTCACTGTTACTGCTACTTCCACTCTCACTGTTACTGCTACTTCCACTCTCACTGTTACTGCTACTTCCACTCTCATTGTTACTGCTACTTCCACTCTCACTGTTACTGCTACTTCCACTCTCACTGTTACTGCTACTTCCACTCTCACTGTTACTGCTACTTCCACTCTCACTGTTACTGCTACTTCCACTCTCATTGTTACTGCTACTTCCACTCTCATTGTTACTGCTACTTCCACTCTCACTGTTACTGCTACTTCCACTCTCACTGTTACTGCTACTTCCACTCTCATTGTTACTGCTACTTCCACTCTCACTGTTACTGCTACTTCCACTCTCACTGTTACTGCTACTTCCACTCTCACTGTTACTGCTACTTCCACTCTCATTGTTACTGCTACTTCCACTCTCACTGTTACTGCTACTTCCACTCTCACTGTTACTGCTACTTCCACTCTCACTGTTACTGCTACTTCCACTCTCACTGTTACTGCTACTTCCACTCTCATTGTTACTGCTACTTCCACTCTCATTGTTACTGCTACTTCCACTCTCACTGTTACTGCTACTTCCACTCTCATTGTTACTGCTACTTCCACTCTCACTGTTACTGCTACTTCCACTCTCACTGTTACTGCTACTTCCACTCTCACTGTTACTGCTACTTCCACTCTCATTGTTACTGCTACTTCCACTCTCACTGTTACTGCTACTTCCACTCTCACTGTTACTGCTACTTCCACTCTCACTGTTACTGCTACTTCCACTCTCACTGTTACTGCTACTTCCACTCTCACTGTTACTGCTACTTCCACTCTCACTGTTACTGCTACTTCCACTCTCACTGTTACTGCTACTTCCACTCTCACTGTTACTGCTACTTCCACTCTCACTGTTACTGCTACTTCCAGTCTCACTGTTACTGCTCCTGGCCACTCTCACTGTTACTTCTCCTGGCCACTCTCACTGTTACTGCTACTTCCAGTCTCACTGTTACTGCTACTTCCACTCTCACTGTTACTGCTACTTCCACTCTCATTGTTACTGCTACTTCCACTCTCACTGTTACTGCTACTTCCACTCTAATTGTTACTGCTATTTCCACTCTCACTGTTACTGCTACTTCCACTCTCACTGTTACTGCTACTTCCACTCTCACTGTTACTGCTACTTCCACTCTCATTGTTACTGCTACTTCCACTCTCATTGTTACTGCTACTTCCACTCTAATTGTTACTGCTACTTCCACTCTCACTGTTACTGCTACTTCCACTCTCACTGTTACTGCTACTTCCACTCTCATTGTTACTGCTACTTCCACTCTCATTGTTACTGCTACTTCCACTCTAATTGTTACTGCTACTTCCACTCTCACTGTTACTGCTCCTGGCCACTCTCACTGTTACTTCTCCTGGCCACTCTCACTGTTACTGCTCCTGGCCACTCTCACTGTTACTGCTCCTGGCCACTCTCACTGTTACTGCTCCTGGCCACTCTCACTGTTACTGCTCCTGGCCACTCTCACTGTTACTGCTTCTGGCCACTCTCACTGTTACTGCTCCTGGCCACTCTCACTGTTACTGCTCCTGGCCACTCTCACTGTTACTGCTCCTGGCCACTCTGAGTGATGACTGTTACATTGCAACAGGAGTGCAGCTTGCAATAAGACATGTAGCCTGCAGGCTGATCATTGAGCAACTCTCACTCTATACCAAATGTATCCTGGGCGTTGCTGTCACAGGAAGCTGGCCGCGTTGACGAGTCATCTATTGCCTGTCTGTCAGGTAGCGCATTCACGAGCTCCAGAGGCTGACGATGATGTTGTTGAAGTCATGATATTATGTATAATGACTCACACATAATTTTGTTCCCTGTGGGTGTACACCTGTGGGTGTACACCTGTGGGTGTACACCTGTGGGTGTACACCTGTGGCTGTACACCTGTGGCTGTACACCTGGTCTCTCACAGGCACATGTGATCATTTTTTAAAAATCAAATACGAATATGGGTTTTAAATCTGAATATTTATTTTATTTGAACGTATTAGTATTATTTTTTTTAATATCATGAAAACGTAAAACATTTTTAAGCCAAAAAAAATGTATTTTAAGCCACATGTTGTGTTTTTGTAATTGTTAATCAAAAATGTGTGTTTTTATGCTGTTTTCAAAAAAAATTTTTAATTGGTTCTTCTCCCCATTATTACTTCTGATAATACTGTTACGAATCCGTTGTTCCCACTTGAAAGAATAACGAACTCGTAACTTTCAATTATAAATAGAAGTAGAACTTCAGAGGAATAACGTTGTTAGGCGGTGCCTTACTGTAGCTAGTATTATATTAAAAACATGCATATATTCTTATTATCTATGTGTGTAGTTATTTGTAAAGACACGCTGGAAATAACCAGTGGCGAGTGAGTATTGTAAGCGGCTTGTAGGAGGTGTGTGAGGTAGGGGCGTGTGTGTGGCCACACCCAGGGCTGGAGAGGAGAGACTCCGCGGTACACCAAGTATTCAGTTCCTTCAAGTGGCCAGTTTAAAGTGACAGTGGTGGGCAGTAACACCTGTGTAGAGTAACAAAGGAAATTAACAGAGGCTAAGAATGTCGTTGCGTGACTGTGGAAATAGTCACTTTAGGAGGGCGTCTCTTCCGTTGAGGCATTCACGAGTCGATCTGAATAACGAGGAATTTATTCAGGCAAAAGACTTCATCGTATCATGGCTATAATTGGTTCTGTAATTTCAAAAGATTTAGTTGAAAAGTTCCCCTCGCCGACCGGAAGACTCAACCTCTTGTCATTCTCCCAGAAAGTGATATTGGTTTCTTCATGATACGCAGACGATGTTCTCAGCTGATGCTGACTACATGACAAATTTCACATTTGTGAGGGAGCTTACCAGCAAGGTTAATACAATGATTGATTGCATACAGTGCAGTGCGTCGACCAGGCCTCCAGTGTAGAGGAGGCCTGGTCGACGACCGGGCCGCGGGGACGCTAAGCCCCGGAAGCACCTCAAGGTAAGGTGGCTCCTCGCTGTAGGCGATCGTCTTCTGGGGGAAGATTATGTGTAGATTGTACTCGTGATCTATCTTGAGGTTATCTTGAGATGATTTCGGGGCTTTTTAGTGTCCCCGCGGCCCGGTCCTCGACCAGGCCTCCACCCCGAGGAAGCAGCCCGTGACAGCTGACTAACACCCAGGTACCTATTTTACTGCTAGGTAACAGGGGCATAGGGTGAAAGCAACTCTGCCCATTGTTTCTCGCCGGCGCCTGGGATCGAACCCAGTACCACAGGATCACAAGTCCAGCGTGCTGTCCGCTCGGCCGACCGGCTCCCTTCAAAGTCAAAGTCAAAGATTACAGTTAAAGATGTTAGGTATTGCCATCAAAATGATCAAAAGTCTTTTAATCATACACATCTAAATTTGCATAATTAACTCAACATTTAGTCTGAAACAAATGACAGAATGTTTCCTGTTCAGTAATTAACACACCCAGAATTTTCAGCTGCCATTGTGAGAGAAACAGTGTATTCCAGGAGACATTGTGGAGTGTGGAGGGAGCTCAACCTTCAGCACCAGAGCACGAGGGAGCTCAACCTTCAGCACCAGAGCACGAGGGAGCTCAACCTTCAGCACCAGAGCACGAGGGAGCACAACCATCAGCACCAGAGCACGAGGGAGCTCAGCCATCAGTACCAGAGCACGAGGGAGCTCAACCATCAGCACCAGAGCACGAGGGAGCTCAACCATCAGCACCAGAGCACGAGGGAGCTCAGCCATCAGTACCAGAGCACGAGGGAGCTCAACCATCAGCACCAGAGCACGAGGGAGCTCAGCCATCAGTACCAGAGCACGAGGGAGCTCAACCATCAGCACCAGAGCACGAGGGAGCTTAACCTTCAGCACCAGAGCACGAGGGAGCTCAACCATCAGCACCAGAGCACGAGGGAGCTCAGCCATCAGTACCAGAGCACGAGGGAGCTCAACCATCAGCAGCAGAGCACGAGGGAGCTCAGCCTTCAGTACCAGAGCACGAGGGAGCTCAACCATCAGCACCAGAGCACGAGGGAGCTCAGCCTTCAGCAACAGAGCACGAGGGAGCTCAACCTTCAGTACCAGAGCACGAGGGAGCTCAACCATCAGCACCAGAGCACGAGGGAGCTCAGCCTTCATCAACAGAGCACGAGGGAGCTCAACCTTCAGTACCAGAGCACGAGGGAGCTCAACCATCAGCACCAGAGCACGATGGAGCTCAGCCTTCAGCAACAGAGCACGAGGGAGCTCAACCTTCAGTACCAGAGCACGAGGGAGCTCAGCCATCAGCACCAGAGCACGAGGGAGCTCACCCTTTAGCACCAGAGCACGAGGGAGCTCACCCTTCAGCACCAGAGCACGACGGAGCTCAACCTTCAGCACCAGAGCACGAGGGAACTCAGCTTTCAGCACCAGAGCACGAGGGAGCTCAGCTTTCAGCACCAGAGCACGAGGGAGCTTAACCTTCAGCACCAGAGCACGAGGGAGCTCAGCTTTCAGCACCAGAGCACGAGGGAGCTCAACCTTCAGCACCAGAGCACGAGGGAGCTCAGCCTTCAGCAACAGAGCACGAGGGAGCTCAACCATCAGCACCAGAGCACGAGGGAGCTCAACCTTCAGCACCAGAGCACGAGGGAGCTCAGCTTTCAGCACCAGAGCACGAGGGAGCTCAACCTTCAGCACCAGAGCACGAGGGAGCTCAGCCCTCAGCAACAGAGCACGAGGGAGCTCAACCATCAGAGCTCAACCATCAGCACCAGAGCACGAGGGAGCTCAACCTTCAGCACCAGAGCACGAGGGAGCTCAACCTTCAGCACCAGAGCACAAGGGAGCTCAGCCATCAGCACCAGAGCACGAGGGAGCTTAACCTTCAGCACCAGAGCACGAGGGAGCTCAGCTTTCAGCACCAGAGCACGAGGGAGCTCAACCTTCAGCACCAGAGCACGAGGGAGCTCAGCTTTCAGCACCAGAGCACGAGGGAGCTCAACCTTCAGCACCAGAGCACGAAGGAGCTCAGCCATCAGCACCAGAGCACGAGGGAGCTCAGCTTTCAGCACCAGAGCACGAAGGAGCTCAACCTTCAGCACCAGAGCACGAAGGAGCTCAGCTTTCAGCACCAGAGCACGAGGGAGCTCAGCCATCAGCACCAGAGCACGAGGGAGCTCAGCCATCAGCACCAGAGCACGAGGGAGCTCAACCTTCAGCACCAGAGCACGAAGGAACTCAGCTTTCAGCACCAGAGCACGAAGGAGCTCAACCTTCAGCACCAGAGCACGAGGGAGCTCAACCTTCAGCACCAGAGCACGAAGGAGCTCAACCTTCAGCATCAGAGCACGAGGGAGCTCAACCTTCAGCACCAGAGCACGAGGGAGCTCAACCTTCAGCACCAGAGCACGAAGGAGCTCAACCTTCAGCACCAGAGCACAAGGGAGCTCAACCTTCAGCACCAGAGCACGAGGGAGCTCAGCTTTCAGCACCAGAGCACGAGGGAGCTCAACCTTCAGCACCAGAGCACGAAGGAGCTCAGCTTTCAGCACCAGAGCACGAAGGAGCTCAGCTTTCAGCACCAGAGCACGAAGGAGCTCAGCTTTCAGCACCAGAGCACGAAGGAGCTCAGCTTTCAGCACCAGAGCACGAGGGAGCTCACCCTTCAGCACCAGAGCACGAGGGAGCTCAACCTTCAGCACCAGAGCACGAGGGAGCTCAACCTTCAGCACGAGAGCACACAAGACAGCTGGGTGGGCAACAGTGCGTGGCTCTCCAGACTGACAAGTCGGTAACACCAACATATGGCTGTCGACAGCTTGGTGAGAGAGTGTAGTCAGCATGTTCACACTTTATATATATTGCAACCCGTTCTCGCAAATTTAATAAGTCAATATTGACTTATTAAATATGTGCATAGGTGACATACTTAACATAATAGATACCCTTAAAAAGATTCATAGAAAACACCGACCTTACCTAACCTTGTTAGTATCTTAAGATAAGCATCTTATTGCTTCGTAATTACAATTATTACCTAACCTATAATAGGTACAGGTTAAGTAATAATTGTAATTACGAAGCAATAAGATGCTTATCTTAATATACTAACAAGGTTAGGTAAGGTCGGTGTTTTCTATGAATCTTTTTAGGGGTATCTATTATGTTTAGTATATCACCTATGAACGTAGTTAATAAGTCAATATTGACTTTACGAATTTGCGAGAACGGGTTGATATATTGTCACGGTAATCTCTCTAGTAAGAGACTCGGCCTGCTCCATCATCACCTATTCTATCATATCACGTCTATGTATTCAAGAACTGCAGCCACAACAACAACTACTTTCCAGACGTCTAGACAGTACCACCAGTATCCCCCTACACCACGGCCTGTCACCCCATCTCAGCTGGTCGCCGGGAGCTCACGCCATCTCAAACAAGCGATTAAAAGTGAGCCGGTTCATAGTTACCCACGACTACCAGCGCCACCTGCACGGCCGTCGTCGTATATATATATATATATATATATATATATATATATATATATATATATATATATATATATATATATATATATGTCGTACCTAGTAGCCAGAACACACTTCTCGGCCTACTATGCAAGGCCCGATTTGTCTAATAGGCCGAGTGATTTTCTCGATTTGCCTAATAAGCCAAATTTTCCTGAATTAATATATTTTCTCTAATTTTTTACTTATGAAATGATAAAGCTACACATTTCATTATGTATGAGGTCAATTTTTTTATTGGAGTTAAAATTAACGTAGATATATGACCGAACCTAACCAACCCTACCTAACCTAACCTAACCTATCTTTATAGGTTAAATTAGGTTAGGTAGCCAAAAAAGTTAGGTTAGGTTAGGTAGGTTAGATAGTCGAAAAACAATTATTTCATGAAAACTTGGCTTATTAGGCAAATCGGGCCTTGCATAGTAGGCTGAGAAGTACGTTCTGGCTACTAGGTACGACATTATATATATATATATATGTATATATATATATATATATATATGTCGTACCTAGTAGCCAGAACGCACTTCTCAGCCTACTATGTAAGGCCCGATTTGCCTAATAAGCCAAGTTTTCATGAAATAATTGTTTTTCGACTACCTAACCTACCTAACCTAACCTAACCTAATATTTTCGGCTACCTAACCTAACCTAACCTATAAAGATAGGTTAGGTTAGGTTAGGTAGGGTTGGTTAGGTTCGG